>NW_017279708.1:0-154579 GCF_001594065.2 Cyphomyrmex costatus
AATATATTCCTTCGTAACTACTATTCAACAAGGAAATCATTCTATCCATTCATTTTCAAAAAAAGATTACAATTTTTAGTAATGGTAGAACATATATTTTCTCGCATACAAATTTTAATATAATGCTAAAGATGCGATAAAAATGGTAATTGTAATTGACACGCTGCTAAAATTATCACATAAAGTCATAAACGGTCAGGAAAATTCAAGATTCATACCTGTAACAAAATCTTATAACAAGACCGTTGCTGTTTGACGGATTGCTTAACTTTTCTTTGCGAACAGATTTTATGAATTTGACGTAGAAACGGAATGTATTAAATTCGCTCCCTACTATGAAGATTTTTCTTTTTTGTATCGGATATTAACCAGCGCGCATCACAAGATAAATATATTAAATTTTATTAGATTTTATACTTAATAAATTTTATAATAAGTCAAGAGTTATAAAAACAAATACGATTTAATTACTGCTAATGTTTAATTAATATCCATTTATAAGTATTTTCTAGAAATTATACATTTAATAAAATTATGTGTTCTTATACGTATTTTCGACGTTTTCGTATAATCCCACTTTATTATATTATATAATGTAATTTTTTAATTATGTTGATATGATTTTTCTCTCTTAATATGATTTTTCATGTATTTTGAACAGCATTTATATTGTATATATTATCTATGATTGTAAATATTATTATTATTATATATTGTCACTGTTATTGTAATATACACATAATTATTGTACATATTATAATTATTATATTATTAAATTGAATAAAGAATTATATCCAAAAATAGCATTAAATATTATATTTAAAATGTATATAAAAAATAAAAAAAAATAAAAAATATATATAAAAATGTAAAACAACAAATATACTTATAAGTAAAAACAGGCTGTTGTTACATTTACGATGGTCCGTTTTTTACGAGTAAGTATAATTTATAAAGAAAAGAGGACCGCCGATAAAATCGACGGGGGTGGTGGAGGGCCTCTCTAGCTCGTTTTTGCTAAATAAAACCTTAAACTGTCACACAATATATGATTGGAAAAGTTTTAAATGTATTCAAAATCTCTATGTAATTACTAATAACTACATATATTTAGTAAAAACGGGCTAAGTTACATTTGATTGTCTGTCTTTGTTTGTCTAACTAACGGATCGATAATTCATGGACATAGGGAAGATTCGAACCAAAAAATCGTGGACATTACCGACACGATCGTGGACATTGGCTACATAGTTCAATGTCCACGTTTTGTGGACATAGAGGCGCTTTAAAAGAAAGTAACAGCTAAATCCGGGCATGGCCGCTCTCAGGTTTCTCTCTGGTATTACAAAGTATAAATTGTTATATCGATCGAAATTATCATGTAAACTGTTCTGTGGGTTTCGACTTCGACCGAACGATGGCAGCACGCGTCGAAAATTTAATCGCCATTTCGAAAATTGCCGGAGTAATTTCATTTCTTCGTGTTTCTTTGTCAGCAATCTGTTATCATCTATCGTATTAAATTTGCCTCGATAGCTATATTCGAGTGCGAGTAAAACAGTGACGATAATCCACGTGACTTAAAACGACACAAATTTCAAAACAATTCATACGCAAGAATGTTTTATCTGTAAACGCGGGATCATCGTCATTTTCTCTTTGTTAAAATTCTTCCCATCGATCATGATAAACGTGCTTAATGCAATTATCAGTAGCATATGTTACGGATATATTCGATTTTTCGGCAACGCAGCATCGCGCTCACCGTCTTTCTCTCGCCTTTCATTTCGTTTCATTTCCCGCGAGAAAATCGCCGTAATCGAACGACAGAGTATCTCGGGTTATCCCGTCGAACGGTCAATTAATTCGGCTTCTCCAAAAACTTCGCGGATGCGGAACAGCTGATGACTCGCGCGGCTGAGCGACAAAGAAGTACCGTTCGCTCGATTACGCGCGAGATCGAGGCGAGCCGGCGGGCCGTGAGCGGGCAGAATTTGCAAGTCATTCGAGTCATCTACGGTCACGATTGCTGTTTCACGGTCGGATCCGTCACTCCGGGGCGGACGGGGACGCGCTCGGAATTTTTCCCGCGTTTATACTCAGCTATGGATAAGAGGATGACGGAATGTATAATCATCGTCGCGTCCGTAAAATCGGTCGTCCTGTTCGAACGTTTCCACCTAAGCAACACACGAATCAACAAAAAATCAAATTTACCGGCTTATTCTTAATGTTAATAAATGGCGAAATTCTGGAATGAGAAATGATTATTTTAACTTTTATGACGTCGAAGTCATTTTGAAGTCTCCTCTGACTTGGTGTGTGTTCCTTCGATTACGGCACGATGCGGAAAATTCGTTCGGAGTATATCGATCATGTAAGTCCGAGCTTTCTCTCAAAAGTAAAAATGTGAAAAGTGACAAATTTGTATGTGTATATATATACATGTTACATACATACAAAAAGATTTTCACTTTTCATATTTCGTTCTAAAGAAAAAGTTAATCACATGATTGGCCCAAAAAGCATCTGTTTGCTACCTGGAATCACGTATTAGAAAAAAGCAGCTTTTTGCAGTTGTTAAAATGATATAAAATTAATTCTTTATGGATCTATAATTGTAATAAACCAATCATATTAAAGAAAATTGCAGTAATTGCAAAGCTGCATTTTTTTTTCTGCTGATCACAGTCATTTTCTCGTGCTTCGGTTTTTACTTCTGTTGGAAGAGTCTGATGTATCCTGAGAAGAAATGAAAATTCACAAAAGTGAATTAACAAATTCACTATGTGTTGATCAACGAAATTATAAATATTTTTAATTTATTAATTTTTACTTAACTTCAAGATACACACATAATCGATCTCTATAGGAAGTAAATTAATTATTATTGTATCTTTTGAAATGAGGTGAAGAAGAGAAAGAGAAAGAAAGAGAGAGAGAGAGAGAGAGAAAAGTGAGCAAATTTATTAGAATATTTATAATTCCATTAACATAAACTGTCTATAGAGACCAATTTGCTTCGTAATTTTTACTTCGTTTAGAAAAGACAACAATCGCAGGTTTCAGACAGCTGAAACTTTTTCGCCCCGGGATGAAAAATATTTAAGACTCCAGGGAGATCTCGCGGGATCACAAAGTATACATCCGCGGACGAGAGAGGTTCGCGTCTCCGATTTCCCGGAGTCGTCTCCGCAACGCGAAACGAGTCCGCGGGGCATTTAATCTCGCGGAATCGGGCAGAGCTTCGCCCGATCCGTCGCGCTCGCTGAAATCTCGGGGGACGTCAACCGGCGAGCGGTCGAAGAAGCAAAGGAGTCGCTGAAAAAGCATTCTTTTCTCTGCGCCGCTGATTTCTCTTGAGCTGCACGCCCGCCGTCCATCGCGCGCGATTCATCGGCCGTATATAGTATATATTTATTACCGAGTCACCGTCAGGGTCGCGGTGGATTATTAGCCGAGCCAGCCAACCGCAGTTGGCCGACCGCTATCAGCGACGCGGACAAAGGTACACCGGCGTATCTACGGTACAAATCGTGACGAAGCGATCTCGCGTTTTCGCGCCGCCGGCAGCGGCGACGGCGGCGGTGGCGGAGCGACGGTGACAGTCACTGACAGTAAGCGGTCGGCGGCAACGAGAAGGAATCCCGCCCGCGCCGCTCATCGAGTTCGTATTGCGTCCGCGGCCGATCGTGCGGCGGTGAAACAACACGTGCTTATGCAAATTGTACACGCCGAGTCAAGAGAAAGTCATGAAAATGACTTTACTTTGACGTCATGCTAGAGTCAAGCGATGATCATTTTTCATCACGAAGTCTGATCGTTTATTGACGCTAAGAATCAAAATAAAGCCATTTCGAGTTCTTTTTGTTGACTCTCTCTCGCGCGCGTCTTCTTTCGGGTGTCGTTCGCTCGGTGTGTGACGCTGCATCTGTCGGAGCAGGGCCGAAGCCTCCGGAGGTGGAGGATGCCTGCGTCATCGTGTATCATCGGCGAGATCGATCCGTGAAACATGATCGCGCCGCTTTACTGTCCGCCGCGTTTTTCCGTCTCGTTCGCGCGCCCAGCAGTGACTCCTCGACGCAGGTAGATATTGCCCTGGCGATCTCTGGGCAGGCCGGGTAAGTGCCATGTGTGTGTCGAGAGGACGCGCGCGCGCGCGCACACGCGAGCGAGAGACGATCATCTGCGCGACCGGATGTTTCACCGTTGTTGGAAACATCCCGCGATCACGTGCGACACGCTTCTGCGACACCATGTATGAGTGATTACGCTGCTATTATTGCGCGTGACGGCCCTCGCGGCTTTTCCGCACGATAGGTCTGTTTTTTTTATTCCTGCACTATACTGCACCACGCGCTGCACCTCTTCTTCTCGCTTTCGCTAAATATCGAAATACCTATACTTTACTTCAAGTTCCCGAAGTGCACCTTTTACAGGAGACACACAAAAGTCAAAAAAAAAACAAGACGACTTTATTTTGATCTCCGATGAAGATTTTAAACGTCGATAAAACGGTTACATTTTGTGTGTGTAACGAAAAATGATTGTTTTGACTTTCATGACGTCAAAGTGAAGTTATATTTTGACACTTTAATTTCTCTCGGCTTCATGGCGTGCGTTTCCGAGTAATTGAGGCATACGGAAGACGCTGCAGGTTTAACGGGTGTATCTATCGCGATGTTATTGTCGAGCCGTCGGAATGTGATGGAAACGCGGTCTCGGGGAACGGGTGATAGCTCCGTGAATCCGCCGAGTTCCGACTGTTCCGAGAAGGGAAGAATAGGAATCGTGCGGAGTGCGTGTACGCGCGCGCGATGACACGAGCGTATGTAAATATCTAAAGGCGCAATTTTCGCTTTTGCAGCGCTATTTTAATGGATGGAGAGAAAGATTATCAACGGAAGAAAGATGCCCCGGGCGACGCTCCGTCGCCGGGCGCTGCCCCGTTCGCGTCAGGGGAGGAAACGGATTGGGAGGGCATGCTCAACACGGAGCGGCAGCGGGGTGATCTCGGGGACATGACGTTCTGCATGGCCAACTATCTGAAGGAGACTATGAAGATGATGTTTATGATGCGCAGTCATCATATGCTGACTGACGTGATCCTGGAAGTTGGTACCGAACTGTTTCACGCGCATAAAGTTATTTTAGCAGCAGCTAGTCCCTACTTTAAGGTAAGCTTGACAGCTGTATGCAAATCAAGCACTTTGCATTTAGTGATACGAATATCAATACAAGTCGTTTTACCTTTGTTAGTCTCTTTGAATGTTAAAAAAGAATAATGTTTGTGTCAACTTGTGTCATTAAATACAAGGCACTCTGTGCTATGCGTTAACTCGAGATTTCTTCAGCAGTATTAATTTATGCCTGCTTCTATTTCATTGTGGATTAACTTTAATCTCGGTTCAACTTACTTTCTTCATCTTTTCCTAATTCTTAGAAAAAGATGAAAAATTAATTAAATCAAGATTAAAGTTAGATAATCTATATTAGTAGGAACAAGAGCATTACTGATACAACATTGGTTCAATGTATTCCTAATGTTTAATTGCTATCAGAATTGTTTTTTATTGTTGTGAAATATATTGGTTACACTAGAACTTTTGCCAAATTTCAAACACATATCTGTTTCACTTTACTATTCCACTTATAAAGGAGTTTATGCCACAAATAAAGATTATTAGTTGATGTTGACTGACTTTAACATTTCAGGCAATGTTTACTGGAGGATTAAAGGAATGCGAGATGACAAGAGTAAAGCTGCAAGGTGTCTGTCCAACTACGATGGCTCGCTTAATGTACTTCATGTATACTGGTCAAATAAGAGTTACTGAGATTACTGTATGTTCACTGCTGTCAGCAGCTACCATGTTCCAGGTATGTAAATAAATCATTTTAGAGGAAACAAACATACCTATACAGGAAAGAATTGCATCGATGATCATGGAATACAGACTAATAGTATAATATTACGTTAATATTATAATTTTGTACTCAATGTAACTATTAAGTACGTACATCATGTGTTATATTACATTTATATTGTTAAATGGAAATTATAATAATAACGTTACTGTTTTTTTATTTTCTGATATAAATAGAGAGATTAGAGATGTTTTGACTGTACAATATCAATTAAAAATGTCAGTTAAACGATCAGTTAAAATAAGCTAATATTAGTCAGTATCATTCAAAACATTTTGATGATATCAATTCGTCAGTATACTCTGAAATCAACTGCGAAAAACAAATAATTTTTTATTTGCCTCGGTATTTATTAGCCTCGGTAGTCTAAAGGCTTAGGACTCTCGCACGAAATGCCAGAAATCCGGGTTCGAGGTAATATTTTTCGCAATGAAGAATTAATTATTTACATGTACATTGTAATAAGACTCAATATGTTTATAACAAATAATATAGAGAAACAGGGCAATGTGTGTGTGAGCCAATAAATTATGTTAAAAATCTTATTTAATTAAGAAAATATCCATGGGGAATTGCAGAAGTCGAAAATCTGGAACATTGCGACTTTATTGCGCTCCGAAACATGGTAGTAAGGACGCGCATTTGCAGGAATTGGAATCTATACTTTTCTCTCCTTGTACTTTCTTCCCGTCGTGTTGAACAATTGTATTCGCTCCCACGACTGCGAATGGCACTCTTATCCCTTAACAATTTCTGGAATTTGTTATTCTTTCCTTCGTCGACTTCTGGGAATTCGTAAATTTTTTGTGCAATCTCGTTAAGATCTGTTTCTTGAAGTGTGCGCACTCATCCGGCGTCATGGTATCCGCCTTGGCAATAACAGGTATGATATAATATTAACTTTGTCGTGGAGACGCTGCATGAATTCCACATCGAGCGGTTTCAATCCGTGACCGGAGGGTGCGACAAAGTAGAGACAGCAATATGCACTCGACTGTCTGGGATCTGTCGTCTCGTCACGCGGGACTCTGCGTTAAGGAATTCCTCGTATTTCGACTCGATATTACTGGCACCCAACAATTACTGTTGTCCACAGCGTCACCGAAACCAGGTGTATCGACGACCGTGAGGGTGAGATTTACACCGTTCTCCTTCAATAACACTTTGCTCATTTCCACGGCAACTGTCTTCTTTATCTTGAGACTGGGTCAGGGATATTCGGTACTGTATATATCTGTCAGGAACATAGAGTTGATCAAGGTGGATTTGCCGAGACCCGACTCTCCTACGATCATGAGCGTGAATTCGAAGCCTTTCTTTACGGCTTTCCTGTACACCTGGTTGGAGATTCGTGAAGCCGACGTAACCGTCGAGCTCCTTGGGCTTGGCGGCGTAGGTCGCGCATGGTGCAGCAGACTGGTCTCCTTGTTACTGTCCTCCTTGGAAGAGATCGCGTTACGTGCCGCAATTGCGTGATATTCTTCGCAATATATTAAATTAATTTAATAAGATTTTTAACATAATTTATTGGCTCATTACCCTGTTTCTCTATATAATTATTTACAGTTTTTAATAGGTTGTTCAACATTAGTAAGATCGATATAAAATACGTAAGCATCACTAATTGTTAAATTGTTAATCAATTTAACTCGTGATATTACTGCGGTAGTTTATTAGTGTTGCATGTTTCTGAAAAAATTTCGGCGCGCAATCGAAGAATTCATAGTTTATAAATTCACACACAGTTATTTAGAAGCACCCGTGATCCAGCTTAGACTGTTGTGGCATTGTCTCATTCGGTTACAAATAATTTTATTTATAATAATTTTATGCAGCAAAATATAACCATATTTTTTTGCAGTTTTAGGTCAATAACTTTTAAATGAATAATTGAATCTAAATACATTTTTATAAAAATATTTATTATTGTTTGATCAGTATATGTTTAAAATTTGATTTAATTCTTAATATTACTTTCTCATTAAATTTATAAATAGGTACTAACGATTTTACATAAGATTTAAGATTAACAAAATTAAATAAGTTATAAGGGAATTGTGCTTAAATTTTATACAGATATTCAGACGTATTAATATAGAACAATTTGCGAAATTTTTTGGCAATGTTTTGAAATGTAATACATTTATTTTTAATAAATATAATGATTTCATGTCTACTGATATTTTTAACGTTTGATAAATGTATTTTGATTCAGGTTAGCAATGTGATAGATGCATGTAGTGTTTTTCTGGAAAGACAACTCGATCCCACGAACGCGATTGGCATTGCCAATTTTGCTGAGCAGCATGGTTGCCACGATCTGTATCATAAGGCAAATCAATTCATTGTTCAACACTTCAACCAGATATGCCAGGAGGAGGAGTTTTTGCAACTATCCGCCATACAATTGGTGACGCTCATCAGAAAGGATGAGTTGAATGTACAGGAGGAAAGAGAGGTTTACAACGCCGTGTTGAAGTGGGTGAAGTATAACGAGGAAGCGAGGCGCCCTAAGATGGAACATATACTGCACGCGGTACGCTGCCAATATCTTACGCCGAACTTTCTGCGGGAGCAAATGAAAAATTGCGACGTGCTAAAGAAGGTGCCAGCGTGTCGCGAGTATCTAGCGCAGATTTTTAAAGACTTGACGTTGCATAAGAAGCCGGTTGTGAAAGAGCGTACGCCTAACACGCGGCGAGTAATATATATCGCTGGCGGTTTCTTCAAGCACTCCCTCGACGTTCTGGAAGGCTACAACGCCGACGAAAAAACGTGGACGCAACACGCGAAGCTCATCGTTCCTAGGTCTGGTTTGGGTGGTGCGTTCCTTAAAGGGATGTTCTACGCAGTTGGTGGGAGACACAATTCACCGGGAAGCAGGTTAGCACTTAGACGTTGATTGTATTCGACATTTCGGAAATAATTGTAATATGAAGTGTTTGGAAAATTACCTGGAAAATTTTGAAAAACTCAAATTCTCAAGAAACTTTTCCTACCTAAAGAAATAAAGGAAATAAAGAAATCTTATGGAATTTTATTGAAATTCGAGAACTTTTTATAAAAATTGTGTCTTTGATTTTGTTTCTATTTTGCGAAAACCAAGGTGCTATATTTTGGTATCAAAAAGTGCTGTGTAAATTTTTTTTTAGATTTTTAAATGTCATGTTTAAGTATCTAATTATCATATATATTCTGTTTCTTCAAAGAAAATTTTTTTTAATTTAAACGTGATCTTTATATTTATACAGAACTCCATTTTATTATATTTTTTTAGAAATATAAAACATGACTAATCTAGATAATATATTTATATTTACTTTAAGATAAATGTAAGCCTAAAATACTCTAATTTTTCATGGAGATCTACATAGAAATGCAACATAGAAAAAAAATCAAAACATTTATTCTGCAATATATCAAATATAGTAATCAGACGTACATATATATATATATAAAAAAACAGCATGAAAAATTATTGGTAAATGGTTAACCTACCGCTCTACGCAGGTAGCTTTAAATGCGAATGTTAAAACCGATCTAAAACTTTGAAATATGGCTTAAAAAATTATATGATTTTTCTCAGGTATGACAGCGACTGGGTTGACAGGTATAATCCAATGACGGATCAATGGCGACCATGCAGCCCGATGTCAGTACCGAGAAACAGGGTCGGGGTTGCCGTTATGGATGGCCTGTTGTATGCTGTGGGTGGCAGCGCAGGCATTGAATACCACAATAGTGTCGAATGCTATGACCCGGATCAAGATACGTGGACTAGTGTGAAACCCATGCATATCAAGAGATTAGGCGTAGGAGTAGCGGTAGTAAATAGGTACTACTAATTGTTATAGCGTCGATACTCATTGAACGATAAAAATGTTAATCAAATTGTTATTTATGAAAACAAATGATTACATTTAAATTTTTAAGTAAATCATAGTTAGCTACGTGATATTTAGTATGGTAATTATATTACTAATATAAACTGGCTGTCCTGGATATTACATAAAAGATATACATCTTTCATTCTATTTTAAAATAAAAGATGCATTTATACATCACTGTAATCATTAAAAAAGTTATATATTATTGTAAATTTTTATAGTATAATGTAAAAAATACGATCGTTCCTAACAGATTGCTCTACGCGATCGGTGGCTTTGATGGCAAGAACAGGCTCAGTTCGGTGGAATGTTATCATCCTGAGAATGACGAATGGACAATGGTATCGCCTATGAAGTGCAGTCGTTCAGGAGCTGGTGTGGCCAGTTTAGGCCAGTATATATACGTTATAGGCGGATACGACGGGAAATCGCAATTGAATTCGGTAGAGAGGTACGATACAGAACACGACATATGGGAAAACGTCAGCAGCGTCACCATTGCTCGCAGTGCTCTTAGCGTCACCATTCTTGATGGCAAACTATACGCAATGGGTAAGTATGGTTCTATTAATCTGTGTCGAAGTAATAAAGCTGTTTTTCTAGAAAGATATTTAAAAAATAATGTAAACATATGGCGTTTTTTTAGGAGGATACGATGGTACGACGTTTTTAAATATAGTAGAAATTTACGACCCGACCCAGGATCAATGGGTCGAGGGAGTACCTATGACATCAGGAAGATCCGGCCATGCTAGTGCAGTGTCATATTATCAGTGTCCTATACATTGTGATCATTTGGATTATAATATCTCGCTAGAGAAACCACCGTCGTGATACACGGAACTGATACGTGACATTCAAAAACAAAGATAGTCAAATTTTTTTATTTGCGAAACAAAATGGAACTTCAAAATACAGTGCGAAACAAAGTTCCATACATTGGAACTGTGTGATATAAAGTGGAAAGAAAATGATGCATATAGATTTTCCTTCAATCGTTCGTAATTGAATTGAGAAGTGTATATCTAATACTTACCCTGATAACGAAGCCTATGTATGCAGAAATAGATTTGGAGTAGAGCCTGCTGTCAGATCATGTCAGCAAACTCTGCTACAAAACATGTTAGTAAATGTTGTCGTCAAATCCATAGCCAAATGCGGACACAGGTGGCTATGGTTTTGCAGTCAAAATGTAATCGAGTTTGCTGCCACTTTACGCGCAAACATTTTGCCCATTTGTGGCAACATTTTGCTATCAGGGTAGACGATATGCTACACGTGTCAGCCATCGGACCATATTTAATTGACTAAAAAATTGTAATTAAACGACAAAAAGCGCTTTCTCGACAAAGGGAAATAATTTTTATTATTTTACAATTTATCGAAGGACCACTTTATCTTATTCATTAGGATAAATGCGAATGAGCTATATTTTATAGCTTTATCGCTTTTTAATTATAGATGATTCTATAATTAATATAATGTATAAACAAATATTATATAATGTACATATTCTTATAACGTAAGAAAACTATTTTCAAAAAAAATACGAAAGTTTTTGTTTTGTTGTTAGCTTAGTGCTCAACTATCGCTGTCTTTTATTGCTGTTATTGTAATTTCTATCGATTCGTTTTATTGAAATTTTTATCAAATTTATTGCGCGCAGATATCGGGCGTTAATACAAATTTATGTTAATATCGACTTGAATTTATCTAAATGCCAAAGCAGCACTTTTATAGAAAGTTGTGCAAGCGATGCTTGCATGTTTCAAATGGACGTTTAGAGGCACGGATACAGCAGACAAATTCCTGCAACATTAAATAATCGAATTTCTATAAAACATAGTCCTCGTATATTGCAGTACAATAAAAAAATTATAATAGAATGGCGCATACGGAATGCAAGAAATATATTATGTGTCCCATGTGCAAAGGTGCAGGTAGGAATAATATTGATCGATTACGAAATCTTTTATGAATGCCGGTATTTATTTCGTGATAAAAATTGTCTTGGATAAAAAGGTAAGTCTGCCACACGTGCGACGGAGGAAACGACTTCCTTATCTATTCAGCATGAGAATGCAAATTCATCACAAGTTGCAAAAACGCAATTTGTTGAAGCGTATTCCGGGGCTTCGGGCGACCTACGTTTTCCCACGTTATCTGACAAATACATCGAGCACGTGTAATTTCTTCGCATTTCACTAAAATTTTAACATGAGACAAATTATTTAAATTAAATCGAATTAGCAAATTATACATACAAATTATATATAAATACCAATAAACGTTGATGTATTATTCATGTTTAAATGTATATATTTTCAGTAATAAATATCCGAAGGATGTTAATCCTACGGCCATTTATGGGGACTATTCATCAATGCTGGAGGGCGATTGTGTGGAAACACAAGAGGAATACGCGAATCCATATGAAACATTGAAACATGCCATGCAGAGCTTAAAGCAGGATCAATGGCAGAGCAGTGTATCGGCTCTAACAAAGCTGACACAAATTTCGAAGATTCAACCGGAATTATTGGATTCCAACATGCCTCGTATATATCGAACATTGTGCAGGTCATTGGAGCATTTCTATTGCATTTTTTTTCTCTAAATTCTTTAGAATGGAATCTCACTTTAAAGAGCGAAAACTGAGCCAGTTTTAATAAAAAGTAACACAAATTTCAATTTTGAAGAGTGAGATTTTACCTTCAGAATGATATTTATTCTAAAAATTTTAGAGAGATAGTATATTCATGTACTTTGTTCGCTACAATGCAATGTCATTATATTCGCAGTTTACTACGAAATACGAGGCCATACGTCGTTAGAACTGCCTGCCAGGTAGCAATGGAACTGTACAAGACAGTTCAGTGTACTCAAAGGCCTGAATTCGATGAACTTGCGTCCACGCTGCTTTTAAAAAGCACACATACGAACAAAGGAATCCGAAATGATGCTCAACATGCCTTGGATTCCATGGTATCACACCTGCCTCCCGCAACTTGTATTCGAATATTGACCAATGAACACAGTGCTAGGTGATTGAATGTACTTTCTCTCATCTTTGCTTCAATCGATGTCTTTAATAATTATATTGTAATATCTATTACATTAATTGATTTTTTATCGTCGCATTGTGAATCGTAGACTGTTTGTATTCTGAATGTTTATGCACTTTTTACATGCAGCCACAAGAATCCATTGATAAGGGCAACCGTTAGTCGATTGCTTTATAATATTATTACCATTATTGGAGTGGAATGTTTATTGTCTAATCCAAATCTCAAAGACCTCCGTCGTAAGATATTCACAATGTGTGCCAAATTTCTTCTCGATGGTAATAACGAAACAAGGTAAATCTCAAAATGCAGTTTTGATTCCTATATATATTTATTGAGCGAATATATCATCAATAAGTAATGTTTGCTATTGTTACTCTTATATAACGAGTTTTTTTAATTACAGGAATGATGCAAAAAAGACATTAAAAGCGATGATGAGTCATCCAGATTTCGATATTCTATTTTATCAGGATGTAGACTGGAAGCTTATTAGTAGCGTAGAAAAGCAATTAATATCTTTGAAGTACAGTCAAATTCACACTGTCTAACATTATTTATCATTATGTATCACAAATATATTGATAATATTAATTATCATTTCTTAAGTTTTGTTCTTCCTTTCATCGTCTCTTATTGAAAACGTGGTGACTTCTCTTCTACATATATCCACTGATATGGGATGTGTATAGTTTTTAATGCCAAATTCAAATGGTTTATCTGTAAAAGAGGTTGTTATAGCAAAGATGTAACTCTCGGTGGTTTGCTATTGCCTACTGAAAGATGACAATCAGATAAAATCTGATATGTGAGAATTTGATAGGTGTAGGATTTAAACCCGAACTTTTTTGGCCTGATGCATACCGTACCACGATCGTTAGCTCTTAGATAATATTTCAATGATAATAAAATATGTTGGTATCAACTATACAGCATTAAGTTAATTACATTATTCTAAATTCCGTTAAAATAATTGTTTATTACTTTTAAGTGATAAACAGCCACTTATATATTATCTAGAAAATAGAGTCATCAAAAATTGCAATATTATGTAATAAGCGAGTTCTTTTGAGAATTTAAATTTGTGCGAATATAATTTTTAACATAAACAACATATCGCCTAAAAAGTCTCTGATTTTTAGAGATCTCTCTTAGACATATGTATATATCCTAAAAACCGTCTTTCTGATGTCTTTATCATGTTTTTAAACACACACACACACTAGGTGTCTGAAAATTTCTGATATCAGTAATAACTGAACAGGATTCTTTATTTCTTGTAGATGATAAAATAACTGTTGACTTTATCTGTGTGTAATAAAAAAAATCGGTATCAATTAACCACTAATTCGCATCCGAACAAATATTATATTATAAAATTTGAAAAGTTTTACACAAATTTACAAATTATAAGAACGTATTAATAAAAGAATATATAATATTAAGTAAGAGGTATTAATATTTTAAGAATTGCGACTTTATGAATTTTTAAATTCAGAAAAAGTACTTTAGTTGTAAAAATCAATATTTTATGTTAACATTTGTTATCGTATCAACATTTATGAATGCTTCAACATGTTTTATTGCTGTATAATGCATATAAGTAAGATTTCAACTTATCGGAAATCGCGTATATTTTGGCGTAACTGGTATCTGATAGGTTGAAATCTAAATATTTTTTTCTATTCCTAATATTTCCTCCTTGTGCGCAAAGTCTAAATCGCTGAAATTGTTGAAATAATTAAAATCTATCAAATTAATAAAGATTTTAATGATTTTTTTAATGTAAAAAAAATTGATATTTGCTGTATATAGTTTACATCCACTACTTTAGAGGGCAGTAGTGCGCAAGGCATTTGTCGGTTATTAAGAAAAGGCCTTCATGTCCTCTCTCAGATATCAGACTGTTTTGATACGAGCATTTATGACGTTTTTCTCGGAGGTTATATTGTAAATATGGCGCTCGCCATTACTTGAGACGCAAGACGTAACATTGACGACGCAATATTGGGACCCGCCGTGTTCCACAAACGTCGTGGATTATCGTCCGCTTTCAGAAGGGGTCCAAAATGCCGTCAGGTCACTGCCGACGTCGTATATCAATCACGACGCAATTCTGTTCAGTTTGAGATAAAGCGCGACGCAACACGACGTGATGAAATCTGTATATAAGTTGTTTTTGTTGTGCCTTATTCTCGCCGTGCTCATAATACTGCTCAACGTGACCACCAATTTCTCCAACAAGCTATACGATCAGCCACCCGCGAGCAGGGAGCGCCTGGCGCTCTCGAAGAAATCCCCAGGAAGCCCGTCGACGAGCGAGGTGACGATATGCGTAGTCGTGTGCGGGGACAGGCTACACGAGGCCCTAACCATGCTGAAATCGGCACTGGTCTTCGCCAGCAGGCCGCTGCAATTCATAATACTGGCAGAGCAGAATCTGATACCAGCCTTCAGCGAGAAGCTGTCGGAGTGGCGACTCATATCCAATAAAACCTTTGACTTCCTGGTGCGACCCATCACCTTCCCCGATGGTAGCGATGTGGTCATGTGGAAGAAGTTGTTTAAGCCCTGTGCAGCTCAACGACTGTTTCTACCAGTAAGTGAATCTGATTTAATTTTAGGATAGCAATCGTGTAATTTTTTCTCTAAAGAAACATGAAAAGTAAATAGAATGTCATTTACTTTGACGTATACAATAGCCGAGAAAAAACTTTGTTTACAAAATCTGTCCTTACTCCATCTCTATTACATGCTTTTTTTAAATACTTATTTAAAAAATTCCTTAAGTCTCTAATTATTTCATCTTTAGCCTTGCCTTATTTCTTTTCTCTAATTTGTCTCATTTCTATTATCAAGTTTTTATAGCTTAAATTATACTTTGTATTATTTTTCTATAGTTATATACAGTTATATATAAGAAACATGAAAGGTAAAAATTTTATCATTGAAGGTAAGAAGAAAATATTTACTTTCCTGTCTTAAGGTAAAAGTTACATGATCACTATTCAGCTGACATTTTTTTTTTCTGTAAGAGCGAGATTTACCGTTTATTATGTTTTAGACCGTGCTGAATGATACGGATGCGGTGCTCTACGTAGATACAGATACCCTGTTCTTAGCGCCACCAGAGAAGGTCTGGGACAATTTCAAGAAAATGAACTCCAGTCAGTTGGCAGCTCTCAGTCCTGAGCACGAGGATCCCAACACTGGATGGTACAATCGATTCGCCAAACATCCGTATTATGGCAAGCTAGGCGTCAATTCAGGAGTGATGCTGATGAATCTGACGAGAATGAGGGAGTTCCGATGGACAGATTACGTAATTCCTATCCACAAGGAGTATAGACTGAAGATAACCTGGGGTGATCAGGACATTATCAACATAATATTTCATTACCATCCAGAAAAACTATACGTATACTCATGCCGGTACAACTACAGGCCCGACCATTGCATGTACATGTCAGTATGCGCAGAAGCGGAGAGAGAAGGTGCTCTGGTGTTGCACGGTTCCCGCGGTACGTTCCACTCGCAAAAACAACCACCTTTCAAGGCCGTGTACCGGGCCATGCAGGAATATCAATTAAACATGGATCCGTACGATGAGCTGCTTGTGCCGATGAGGAATTATCTGATGATGGAAGACAAATCGAATTGTGGCCGCGTCTCAAAGGTGTTCATCATTCAACCAGAGCTACACCTAGCTGCCCGTAACTCATAAAACTTTTACTCGTTCGTAAATCGAAATTACGTACTCGTGTTAGCTTTTTATCTCTCTTTATCTCTTTTTATAAAACTTAGATGATTGTTTCACGTTAATTGATATGGATGTTGTATACAGATATATTAAAGCAATAACGAATAGAGTATAAGCATTTTTGTATTGGCGAAGTCTTTCAGTGATGTAATATTTTCTTTCGTCTCGGAATTTTTAAGAGAGATTTTAGACCCTAAAATATACTTAATTACATAAATACTTATACATATACATACTTAGTATGTGTCTTAACACATTATGGACTGGTAAAACAATTGATGATAAGGTATAAGCCATTGTGTGTTGTGATGTATATAATCATCCTACTATATATAATTATCATATAAGCCCTTTTAGAGATCATTTACTTATTATGCAATACGTAAAAAATGGGTAATTAACATATTATTTGATTATTTATGTTTATGGAAAACCACAAACTGATGCGACCTGTCCACAATGTATTAAGTTAAAGAGTCTAGAAATATGCGAGCATAATTAGAGAGTATAAATGTGTTATTCCAAACGATTCCATATATAGACTGAACTTTTCTATAGTGCATTTGAGTTTTTTTTGTTAACAAGTGCGCTATGTTGTTACTGTTTGTACGAAGTGCGATGCGGGGAATATGTTGTTATGCGATATTTTTATCTTTAGACAATATTCGAGTGGTGCTGGGCGACCGACGCTTATCTTTGGAGTACTTGGCTTTTAGGCAGGATATCTCTTGCGATGTTAATGTATGGGATACATTTAACGAGAACTATCACCTGTTTTGGGATTCAAAGCTCCTAAGATTATTAATAATGATAGAAAGGCTGAAACTTGAAAGAAGAATCAATAATGTCGATTATACTTCCGGTATTTTTTTCCGGGCTCTACACGTGCAATCTATCGGAAATACTCTGATCACGACGTGGGATTTCTTTGAGAATGATTTCCATCCATTTTCGAAAGTCTTTCTAAAATCGGGAAATAATTTATTTCTTTTGTACAAAAAATATGATATTACGATTTTCAAAATAAGCGTCCTGCGTTTTAACGGGACAGTAATTGATAATTTGTAATCGATAAGTATATGAGTATGGATTATAGTATTATGCGTATATTGAATTAAATTCTGACGAGCGTTTACATTTTTACAGTTTGTTACACAATTTTTTATACGGTATTGTGCGATACGCATTTTGCATCGTTCAACGATCCGGCGATGCCATTTGTGATACTTTTCCTATAGGTATTGTACAATGAAGCTTAAATAAAAGATCTAAATACACACATGAAAGTAAACACGTATTTAATACGTAATTAATAATGATTTACCTCATGAAACATGTATTATACGCTGACATGCTATGCTAGGAAAGTTTAATCATCTTTTGTTTCACTCTTCATCCAAGCGGCTCGATACCACTAATGTAAATATTTAATCTCCGTTCAACTTACTCTTATTTTCTAAGTTTAAGAATCTTATCCTTTTTTCATATAATATAATATATACAATATATAAATTTTAAAAAGTAGAAAAGAATGGACGCGTCTTATCGAAAAGAACGATTTCCTTTCATAATTGCTCCTATTAGTAAAATGTCAAAACCACTTTTGTGTTCTTGTATTACCATTTTAAACAAATTCTTTCATAGAGAACGGCTCCCAACAGTGCACTGTTCGCACCTCATTGTTAGCGTTATGATGCAGCGATGGATACCTGATGGGCACGTTCGAGGGGGGTCGGCCGACGCAAGAAGGGGCTCCCTGCGATCAGTCCTCTCGCCGCTGCTTTCCGCTCACGGTGGCACGCGAGCTCGTGAAATCGACCTCGCACGATTTTCTCCCGCTACATAATGTTCTTTCGTACCCGAAGGAAGTGCCGTTGGTGTTAACCGAATTAAAAGACACGTCGCATACAGGTGAAATTCACTCGGTGTCGTCTACCCCGAGGGGTCTTCCAGGGGTTTCCGGCGGATATTTATTTGTGTGGATATATATGCAGAGATAGCTCTACAAATATGTGAAAAGGAAAACTTTAAGTAATATATACAGACTCAACAGAGAAACCTTATTTCGAAACATATCATTCTTGAACGGCAAATAACGACAGGAGTATGAGCGAAAAAATTCTAAAAGCATTTTATAGTTACTTTATTTTTCTTTGAAAAATAGACAGTAGAATGCTTTATTTTCCATATATTAAAGTCATCGATCGTTACCTTTTGTATCTCGATTCTGGATGTTAAAAATTTTAGAGTAGAATTTGCTCCGAAATAATTCGACCCAATTAAAAGTAATATTTGTAATAAATGAGTGAATTATTCATAGCTGATAAGTGAACTATCAGGCTGTAATCATTGTCATAAATGATCGGCAGTAATAATACTACTAATATATTAATTCTATTTTTTTTCAAATCATCTATCTTATTTCTAGAGTTTCAATTGTAAACAGAAGATAAAATTCTGTCTCTGAATTCTCATCGTGAAATTCCACGTAATAGAAAAAGCTAGTAGCCGTTTCTGTCAATATAAAATAACTTTAATTTTTGTGTTCAAATTATCATCTTTTTCTAATTCTTAAAATTCGAAGTGCATTCACTTCGAAGTGTCTATGTTTTTTAGCATATAAATTAATGAAAAAATGCTTAATTCCTGAATATAATCTGAAAATAACTTATAATATGAGTCTTTCAACACTGAATATTTTACACATTTAACTAAACAAAATGAAATTTTAGAGGAACAGGCTTTCAAAATGCATTTTGAAAGTCTGCTCCTCGAATTGCGAATTGAAGATTCAGCCAATCAGAACAAAATGGATTAAAATTAAAATAGTCTGATCGGTCGAATATTCTAATTTCTAATTCGTAATTCTCAGTCTCCAATACGTATGATACGTAGTGCGCTTATGTCTTGTGGATATTCTAAAGATGTTCCCAGGATGATTTTCGGATGACGTATGCTGTTTTTTTTTTCTTCATTACACGCTGCTTTCCGTGCGATGATCGAGACTGATCATCGTCGTTCTTTAGATTCGCAGTTCGACGCCGATCGCGAATCTCATTCGCGCCTGTAACGCGATAAAGATCGAGCGTGCGAGCGATAACGGGTAAACGATAACGGGCGGACGAGTGGAAAGAAAGGGGTATTTGGGTCCCGGTGGCTGGCCAGTTGCGACGACGAACAGCGTCGCGGTTGATTGCTGCTCCGTCAGTACTCTGCATGATCGCTGAATAAAGTGTCCTTGCTTCTTTCATTACGTCGCGTCGTCGTGGAAAAAAAAAAAACTTATACAGACGCGGATACGGATACGGACAGGTGCGCGCCGATCACGGCGAGGAAGAGGTGAGAGGCCGGTCTTCTCGGTTGCGCGTTCCGGACGGGCGTTGCGTGTTATTTGTTACTCGCCGGCGTGTACTCGCTCGTAACATTACGGTATTGACGTGTATATCATTGTACAGGGTGTCCCGAAAATCGCCGACAAGTTTCCCGCCGCTCGCGGAGAAAAAATCTAAAACCGTGCTAGAATTCCAAGTAAATTTAATGAAATAGGTCTCCATATAGAGACAAACGTCTACTGTAAAATTTATACTTTTCTGATAAATGAAAGATCGTCGTAATTATAGATTATAATCGTACTATAATGTACTTTTTATATTTTGTAAAGTAAATTTATTAATTATAACATATATCTCCATAGAATTTATCGACGAGTATTTTTCATCTTACAATTAGCTTGAAAAAATTTATTTTACTGTACGGTAAAATATAGGTAATATATACAAGTGTATAAAGTCTTGAGAGTTGTTTGTGTTTACAATCTTAATTGAGACTAGTAGGATTAATTTTACTAAAAGATAATTACTTGAATGTGGTTTTAATAAAATTTATTATTTACTCTTTACGTTGCATTTCTAATATTTTACTTTCAGAGGGGTATACAAGTTTATCATAGTAAACAAGTTTACTAATCTCGTAAAAATTATTATTCTTCTCCATGTGTTCAGAAGATTTATTTAAAAAAAAAATTTATATGTACGCGAATAAGAGAAGTGCTGTTACTTTCGCTGTATAACATTCCGATACTCGCGAAACCTGTTACATTACCTCTCGTTTGTCTCCCGTGGCACATTCGCGGCAGTGCGACGATGACAAAACGACGAGTCGGAAATTATTACGTACCGTTGTGTAATTATTCGCCACTCGATATGCAACGTCAGCCGCAGGAGAGATTTATCTTCGCGCTTTGAGAAAAAATGTCTGGTTGGATTAATTATGATTCTGATTAAAATGAATCAGAAAAACGAATTAGAATTTTTTGTTAAATCTACTAGAATTCTAGTTGTGACAAGCAGAATTCTGATTAATATTATATAATTAAAATTATCTTTCTGCTTGTCCATTTTTAAGACATTTTTGCGTCGTATTGCCAAATGGAGACGCGATATAAGCGGCGTCTATCGAGTAAATTTCGACCCGGACGGTTGAACAGTCAGGCTCGGGTGAGAGTTGCTCTCCTCCGGCTCTGCCAACGCACCGTGGAATAAATGTCAAACGGTAAAACGTCAGAGCCAGTAGTCTACGAAGTAAACATAAATCGGCGTAAGCCGCTAATTAGTCGGCAGAGCGAAACAAAATTTAATGAAGGAAAATGAGATCTTTCACGTTGATATAGATATAATGCGCATGCTCATTCCATATTTTATTCCTAGCCGGAATTAGGTCGTGAATTTTCTTGAATTCTTCATTGTATTATACTCTGACATATGTTACCTAGCAATTAATGGCTTGATATGATGAACCAATCGCAATTCGCAGCACCATCTCCTTTTTTGGGGTCATCGGAGATAATTGACCGTAATCGGAGACAATTGGAATGGTGATATTGCGCTTCGTGAATAATTCGCATTGTCGTAGTAGAATAGTCGTTGACGAAATCCACGGCAGCTTACAATTGCGATTACTTAGAAGTTGCGACGCGATGCCAACGACCTGTAAATCGAATCCGCCTGTGCTATTGGCTGCGTTCAGCAGAAAAAGCAGCTTTGCACTATTGTTGTAAGATCTTTTCATAATAATTAGCACGAACATTTAATTCAGTGAGCGCTATTATGTTAATAATTATATAGCAATAATTGCAAAGCTGCTTTTTCTAGCTGCTGCAACGCGGCTATTTGTGGAAGTACATACATCGCGAGTATTTCGAGAAACGACTCGTTATCGCTCGAGTTTTAACATCATATATAGGATCACGAGATAAATTTATGTACAACACACTCCGTCATAATCTGGTGTAATTATATACTCTCTAATCTTTTAGAATGAATCTCACTCTAAAAAGTGAAACTTTATTTTTAGTTCGGTTTTGTCATCAGTACACGATCAATTTTGATTTAGTTCGAACCGGTTTGAATTCCTGACTTATTTTTGTTGTTACAGAAATATTTATAGAAAAAAAAGCGAATTAGGTTCGAGATACTCTAGATAACGATTGCGTCAGGTTGAAAATCGAGGTGAACAGCGCGAATAACATATGTTACGAAGATAGTTTGCGAATAGCGCATGATTATACAAGTTTTACTGTATTTTCGTGCTGAGCTGTTATCCTCATTGCGTAACGTGGATCGGCAAGAGCAACATTTTTCCAACGCACTCGCGTGACGCCGTACACTGTCGCGCGGGTTTTACGATAGCTTAGACCACGTGCTGTGAAACATTACGGACTGATGAAAACGACACAGGTAGAAGACGGGAATTTGTACTTTCTAAATTATATTTGAAGTGCACTCCGAAGAGTAAAACCAATCTTAAAAAGAGATGGCTCAATTTTCAATCTTTTAAGACTGAGATTCCACTTTTCAGAGTGACATAATTCATTTTAATAGTTTTAAAGAATAAATACGCCATAAAATCATTTTTTAGTTCGATGCGAGAAATGCTTTGGCGTTGATTGTCGAAATATCAGAATCCTCTCCATGATTTAGATCTCAGATTTCGATCTGTGATCGCGACGTTGTTATTTCGTGCGATTATAAGTAATAAAAACTGTCGCGTGCGACATTCGACGAATACTCGATGGATATTCTCCGGTATTTCATTAAAACAGGCGAAGAAAAATACACGTGTAAAACGACTGACATTATTCCTTGTCGAAAGAGGATGATTCAGGCGAAAATAATGATTACCGTATGAAAGAAGACTGTATCTATACAATTTGAAGACGGTCTTGGTGGCACGAATCGAAAACGAGCGGCAACTGAAGAGCGAAGGCTTGGTTTTGTTTAAAAAGGCGTTACGTAGAAACCGTTTATACGTTTGAAGGTTTCCTTGCGAGAAAGACGCCGGTTTGCCGAGTAGATAACGAAACGTCGCGCCCGAGAGACGTGTACTTTAATTAATACGCACGTCGTTCCGTGCGTGACCGCCGCGCACGTGAGTAAATTCGCGTACAAAGTTCGTGATAAGCATATAATACAGAAGAAACGAGCATATAATAGATACTCTTGGCAACGGAACATGTGGTCGATACATGCTTTTATATCTCCTTAACGTGTGGCCGGCGGAATCGCAAGATCGCAATTACCGTGTGTGCCTCTCCCGTGGTTCTCATTTCTCTTATCTTATGTCAATACCGTACATCTGACATGAGAATCGAGCGTTTTCGCAGAAGTGATTGTCAATCCGATAATTATTATGTCGCACGATGTAACGATTGCTATAAGTTAACTTATATCTTTACAACTTTGCGATTTCTATTTAATTGTTACCGCGGTTCTTTCAACGAAACCAATTAAGAAACTCGCGTACTGACCGATTATGTTGAAGTATTGAAAAATTTAGGTACATACAGATCTGAAAATTATTTTGATACAGTATAACAAAATTATTTTCAGATTTATATTAGTTAAATTTTTTAATAAAGCAAATTATGTTTGTTGCCTTTTTTTTTCTGGGTAACGAATCATTAACTTATTACGGTATAAAGTAACTTTAGTAAACGCAAAATATTATTTAGAATCTCACTGCTATTTGCAGTACTTGCTCCATTCGACAACTATATATAGGTATTTTTTGTACGAGCTATATAAATCTTGTAAAAGTACGCGGCATCATAATTCACTGTCGCGATCCTGTCGATTCTATCTCAAGATAGGAAAGGATCGCGGAAGACTCAGAATATCGCACATTTCTCAGTTATCAACCTGCCGCTTACGATCATGACTCAATTTTGCGATGAGAATCCAGCGCGTCACGCCGGGTTGTGAATAACGGGACACTCCTTTGTGTAACAATTAATTTTTGTAGAATCGAGGATGCCATTGTTCAAGGCGCGGGCCACGCCGAGATCGCCGGTAACGGAGAAGGCTGCGAACGGTGTGCAGTATCGCAACCATCAGCATCATCATCAGCATCAAGCCGGCAGTGACAATGGTCATGACAACGACACGAACGGTAACGGTACCGGTAGCCGGTCGGGGAACGGTGCTCCTCCTCTTCAACACGAGCTGACGAGACCGCCACCCCGGGACCCGCGGCCGTCGACGCTGGTCTTCCACTGCCAACTGGCCCACGGCAGTCCCACGGGACTGATATCGGACTTCAGCAACGTCCGGGAACTGTATCAGAAAATTGCCGAACGCTACGATCTACCCGCGGAAGAGGTGAGCGCGAAAACTGCGCGGTAAATGCCGCAAAATGTGTGTACAGTTAATACTTTCTTGTCGAGAGAAGAAAGGATCGGATTTGTAGGCACATCGAAGTACTGGGCCATGTTGTTAATTGGGCTGCTTCTTTGCAGCAGAAAATTAATTGTTATACGCGTTAAAACTTATGACTGTTTATGGCTCGTTCTTGTTTCAAGATAGTCTCAGTTCTGAAACACAATAGGTATAGTAAGCTTTTCTGTAACAAGCTATTAAGTACTGTTTTAAAATGCTTAAATATCGTGATTAGTCTGTAATTTGTAATTAGTTTATATCTTAAGACTGTACTCATGATGTTTAACGCCTAGTATATACTTAGGTTATTCGTGCTATGCGCATTACTTTATTTTAAAATTATATACTTTGCTAAACAATGGACTCTATTCCTTCCTTTTTTTCATGTTTAACAACACTTTAAGTACTTTCGAAAGATGTTAAAGTACGTGTAAGAATCCGTGAAATGCCGTGAAATGTAGGCAAAGTTACGCGAGTCCTCCTTTACATTTGGAGAAATCGGCAACGCAGGACGATGCCGTCAGACTTGATGGTAATGGAGCCGCTCATAGTGGAAACTACGAACTTGGTTTCCAACGCAAAGCGTATCCCACGTAGGGAGAAACGACACCGGATGCAGGAAGCGCCGGTCACGGACCGTGGCCTCTCTCTCGTCGACCTGGCGGATATATGTCTCGACTAGGCGAGAGAGAAAGAGGAGAGAGCCACGTGTAATTCGTCTGTATAAACGCGGTCGGCGCGATGTAACCAGGTCGCTCGTCGACTCGTTATGGATCGCTTGAAGCGTGAGGGATCTAACTTCTCTCGCAATCTCTAGACTAAATAAACCATGATCGCAGCACCACGCTTTGCCGCGATGATGGTTGAAGGGAATTGGAAAAGTTAATCTGGACGCAATTTAAATTTTACCGAATGTTTGCAGTAAGATTTAAATCAGTCTTCGAAATTAAGTCGATTAAATCGTCTTGATATATGAAGTAGTATAAAATCTGGAGCAAAGATGGCATTCTCTTAATAAAAGTAAATTTAATCTCTCTCTTCCGCCGGTTATGTGAATTTTAACTCTTCAACAATCAGGGTCTTCGAGAAACAGAAAAATTTTGTATAGTCTCGGATTACACAGAATCTGTCAAAATCTACAATCAAAATATTGTTGCCTTTAAAGATATGTCAGCAAGGAGTTAATATACATAAAGATTAAGTAAATAAAAGACTTCGTAAAATTTAGGAGGTGATAAAAGAGAGTAGGTTAAAAGTGTCTAATAGTTGAAAATAAGATGATTTAACGTTCCAGATCCTCTTTTGCACGCTCAACACGCACAAAGTGGACATGACGGAGCTATTAGGTGGACAAATCGGCGTGGGTGACTTCATATTCGCACATAAAAAAGGTTACTAAGCATTATATACTTTCATGCATAGAAAGCGCAGGTTGCATGAAGCAGAAAAAAAAAAAATTAATGCATTTTCGGTGCAGGCCAACCGAAAGAAATCGAGTTGGTGAAAACGGATGACGCGTTGGGCTTGACGATCACTGACAACGGCGCCGGCTACGCTTTCATAAAGCGTATAAAGGAGGGTTCCGTGATCGACAGGATAAAGGTGATCGAGGTGGGCGATCACATCGAGAGGATCGACTCGACCAGCCTCGTCGGCAGGCGGCATTTTGAGGTGGCGAAGATGCTGAAGGATATACCGAAGGGCTCGACGTTCACGCTGAGGCTGGTGGAGCCGCAGAAGAACGGCTTCGGCAGCATCGGGCCGCGTGGCGATCTCAAGAAAGGGAAAAAGCCTGGCTACGGATCCGGCAAGGAGACCCTGAGATTCAAGGCTGACGGTAGCGCACAAATCGTAGAGCAGGTGTGTACAATTATTGAAACGATCAGAGATTCTCGTCAAGTGGCGAGCTCATGAAACAAATAGATAGCTTTTTTTTTTTTAGTGGGAATGACGTTTCTCTGATAATATTAATCTTCAAAAACAACGAGTAAATCGAGTACTAGCTTCCTGTGTTATATGTGAGATATTTGAATTATTTAGATATCACTTTGATATTTATATACTTATTTACTCCTTCGATATTACCGCCTTTCCTAGCTGAATGAATAGCTGCGCGCGTTGAGTACGATAATCAAAGTAAATATTTGCGTAGATTGACGATGCTGCTGCGATAGGCGTTGAGAAGATTAACACTATCTTGGAGAGTTTCATGGGCATTTCCGATACGGAGTTAGGTAAGTTATTAAACTCAAGACACACTCCGTCAAAAGAAAATCAAAATGTTTTTACTTTAACGTCAGATAAGACGATAATTTTTTATTTTTGACTGTCTATTGACGTTAAGAATCAAAATAAAGTCATTTTGATTTTTTGTTGATTTTCGTGTTCAATATAATGTACATACACTAAAAAAATGTTCTGGTTGCACCAACAAAAAGTACAAAACAAATTCTAATTATTTAAATCAGAATTCTGATTTAAATTATTGTAATTAAATTTTTGGTTATCTCGATTAGAACGTTTGATAGACTTATAAGTGTCTGATTTATAAGTTTCTGCTTGAATATACGAGAATTCCAATTAATGCAACAATTTTTTTTCAATGCAGTTTTATTGTTAAATGTTTGAAAGCGACTGTTACCAACGCCGATTAACTTAGATTAGTCCATTGGAATTGACCAATCGCATTTATCTTTTAGCTTTGACGACAGACGCGATTGGTCAATTCCAATGGACTAATCGTCGATTAAGTTAATCGGCGTTTAATCGGAGTTGGTAACAGTCGCCCTGAGTCTCTTTTTTTATTTTAAGATTAATATTGGATTGTTATATCTGATTTATTTTACAGCGACACAAATCTGGGAACTTGCCGAGGGTAAATGCAACAGTATAGACTTCGCTGAAGCGATAGACAATTCCGACTTGGAGGACTTCGGTTTCACTGACGATTTTGTGATCGAATTGTGGGGCGCTGTGACGGATGCCAGAGCGGGCCGGCATCGATGACGCGAGGATCGACTACGTAATGACGATTCCAAATGTCGAATAATGAAGCGATGAAATTATCTGTGAACGGAATAATTTTCTGATTGAAGAAAATGACGTTCGTTCATTCTCGTGTTACCGTAATTCAGAGGCCTACACATATATAGGCGTGCGTTTAGCGTCAATCGTAACTACTTTTCTCTCTGAATATTTTTATTTAAAAAAATAATTGCGTTCAGTAGAAAAAGCAGCTTTGCAACTGTTGTAAAATTCTTTAATATGATTGGTTTACATGTAGATTTATGAGGAACTAGGACAAAGATCATTATATTAAAGGTCTTTACAAAACTGCTTTCTGCTGAACGCAGTCAATGAATAATTTGATTTACGAATGTTCCTTAAATGCGAATCGAATTGTTGACGTATTCGATCCTAAATGCGTGACGAAGATGTGGGCTAAAATCTGCAATATACTCCGTAATAATCGTATCATACATTGTGTCATATATGGCAAGAGCGTAGACTCAAATTGCAAACAGGAAGATATCCTTTACAGATTGCATAGGAAATTAATAACAATATTTTCAATATTATTTGAAAAGTATTAAAGAATTGTATTAGAAAAAAATATTAATATAAAACTTTCCTATTTTTTGTATTAAAGCACCGATCTTAATTTCCTTGTAATAACGAAACAATTCTGTTCATTCAAATCGATATCGATGTATGTATAAAAGCATATGTATAAAAAGCACGCGTATAATCTGTTAGTGACTACTATAGTATCTATATTAATCATTCGAACTTCAAACGACAATATATAAACATGCTGATTGGCAATATCGAATGACGTTATTGCATTGGTATGGCGCGATATCGATAATATTATTCACTCGCCGTATTAGTATTCATTAGTTCAATCCAGGCAACAGGCGTGTCTGAAAGACATCTCGAAGACGTCTTTACTTTGACAGAGAATGTTTAAAAGTTTTACACTCAAGAGTGTCGAACTTGTTTTTTTTTTCGATAATTTCGATAATGAAGTTTCTCAAGAATTGTAGAACGCTTTTAGATATTTTATATAAGACGTTTTAATGTTCCTCGGGGAGCATTCGGAAAATATTATAATGATAAGAATGGATTATAAATATATTTTAATACATAAGTTCATGCGATGTGACCGTAAAAGAGTGCGAGAAATTATTATATATTCTGCAGTCCCGAGAAATATAAGGTCTTTATAACAAAGGCGTGATTTTTATTGATTTCACACGTTTTGAATAAATACTTATTATGAAACCAAATGTCTCTTGATAGCTATTTATAGAATGTAACCGCCATTGTAGAGGTAGATGCCTGAGATAACGAAGATATTTGGAGAAATCGCTGTCTCTTGTTGATAGATGTATAAGAAACAAACTGTTCCAATTCTCTTTGGCATTACTATACAAAAATTTCAACAATTTTGTGTTTATTAAAAACATGTAATACTTATATAGTATTTCATAAATTAATATACATTATTAATATAACATGCGATAAAATATATTATCTAATACAACAAATATCATAAATGTTGATCCACAAAATTTTTTTACATGTCTTCATATTATACGTAAATTATTTTATCATATTGTTTTTAGTTTGTCCATTGCAGGTAAAATAATTATTGAGAAGTCGTGTAAAGAGCTTGTATTAAGAAATGCAATTAAAAAAAATAAAAGAAGATTTATGTACTTGTTGTGGTCAAATCGTCCCTCTTTTAGATCAATATCTAATATCTGCATAATCGTTATTTGAAAGCTGACGTCCTCGTTACAAAACGAAGTAAACATGATAATAAACACGTTTTCTATCAGAGTCGTATTTCACGATAAGGCCTGCGTTAGGACGATTCCGTGCCCCGAAAAAGAAAAGTCGTTCAAAAGCCGAAGACATAGGCTAATATATAACTAATAAAGGACAATTTATGATGTACAAAAATAGTTCATTTGATATAATTGTTAAAAATTATAATTTATTTAATGTTTACAAAAATAATGCCAGTACCGACGTTAATAATTTGTGTCTTTACCTCTGAAATTCTAAATATAACATATAATGTAAATTACATGCTAATGCATGCTATAACATCCGTCATATAAATGTGGTTCTCATACGAGCTTAGAACTCGAAATCTCCTCCTGTTTCTTAACAGAGAAGATCGTTCCTTGAGCTTTTTTTTATACCTCTGTACGGATTTCCGACCCAATCATATGAGTCGTAGTACCGATTTCTTGAGGACACGGATTAATACGTTCCTGATCGCATCGTTTCAAGTTTCAAATTGAAACGTCAGCGCGCGCTCCGCTCCGCTTCGCCAGTCACCGTCCGCATCTCCATGCATCTTCATGCGTGAGGTGTTGATAAGAGGTTAGGTTTTGCGGCGCCAAGTTCCTCGACAATTGTTGCAAGACGATATTTCGGCACGTCAAGACTGATTACAGCTGATTACAACGAGAGAACGGAGGTTACACAATCAAGACAAGAATTCCAGCAAGAATTGATGAAGTAATATCGGAGCAGATAACGTTAAGTCTCGAGTTTAACCTCCGACTTATATACGTCTTGCGAATAACAATTGTGCGTTTAGCATACGGTGACCATGGCATTTGCATTGCGAGGGGTCAGCGGTATATTTCTGCGTTGGAGCGGCGGTCCCCGGGGTGCCATAAAAGTATCACGGGTGCGTAAACAGCTCTCGTTGTGTTATCAGACGTACGTATAACCTACGCCGGAGTTATCTTAATTCTCTATTTGTTTCATGAAAGATATTGCAATATTATTATCTGCAATATATATTTTAAATAAATTTAAATCGTGCAGTTACATCTTTGGCGTATAATTACTCGTTTAAAAAAATTGTACACGTTTAATGATTTGTTGTTTTAATTATCTTGTAAATATTTTTATTTAAAAAAATATTTTTCTATATTTTCTGTATCTCTGAACGTATATTTTATTTCTCATTTTTACTATTATGTATTTTTTAATTTCTAAAGGTTTACTTTAAATTATTTTTGAAACATTTAGATTAAATTTCATTCATTTATCAGGTATGTGCCGTTAATTTCTCCATCAAAGCTGATATCCCAGAAGTGGAGCAGGAGGTTGAAAAGCTGCAAACACCAGTAGGAGATGGTAAAGTTTTCAAAAATATAGAGGAAGCTGTGTCTGATGTACACGATGGAGCCAAACTTTTGGTTGGTGGCTTTGGTCTCTGTGGAATTCCAGAGAATTTAATAGCAGCTATATTAAAAAAGGGTTCAAAAGATTTAACAGTAGTTTCGAATAATGCTGGAGTGGAAGATTTTGGGCTGGGTATATTGCTGAAGGAACACAGGGTCAAAAGGATGATTGCATCGTATGTAGGTGAAAATCCTGAATTTGAAAGGCAGTATCTTAGTGGTCAATTGGAGGTTGAACTAACTCCGCAGGTAACACTTTGAAAACGAGAAAAATTATGCCATAAATCTCGCAAATGATTACAAATCGAATAACGATTATTACTCACTTAGGGTACTTTGGCGGAACGTGTAAGAGCGGGTGGCGCCGGGATTCCAGCTTTCTATACTCCCACGGCGTTTGGTACCATCGTACAGGAGGGTAACGTCATTGTGAAATACGACAAGAACGGCAATGCCGAAATATCGGGTGAGCCGAGGAACGTGAATCAATTTGATGGACGAAATTACGTTTTGGAGACCGCCATCACTGGTGACTTTGCACTGGTGAAGGCATGGAAGGCCGATACCGCTGGTAATCTAATTTTCCGAAAATCGGCAAGGAACTTCAACCCTGTGATGTGCAAGGCAGCCAAAGTAGCAATCGTCGAAGTGGAGGAGATTGTGGAACTTGGTCAATTAAATCCTGATCACATTCATCTACCTGGCATTTTTGTAGATAGGATTGTGAAGGGGCCATCTTATGAGAAACGGATTGAGGTTGGCGCTTATTTACTTTCATTAATATTCGTTATGCATATTTAATTATGTAAATGTCTCATGAATATAATATTTTTCTGCAGAAACGTTCAACGAAACAAACTATAAAACCCAAGAAAATGACACCAGCTAGTAAAGCGAGGAATATGATCATTAAGCGCGCTGCCCTCGAATTTAAGGATGGAATGTATGGTAGGTTTAAAAGTTATAAACTTGTTAAATACTTTTTTGGAGATATAGAGATTCTGAAGAGATTTTGAATGAAATAATCAAATTTTCTCATCAATGCTGTTTAAATCGGAAATTTTTACAGCAAATTTGGGAATTGGTATGCCTATGCTTGCTAGTAACTACATCCCGAAGGGTGTGAAAGTGACGTTGCAGTCAGAAAATGGTATTCTTGGATTGGGTCCTGTTCCGGACGAAGATGACGTCGACGCGGATCTTATCAATGCTGGAAAGGAAACTGTAACCGTTTTGCCCGGTGCTGCTTTCTTTAGTAGTGATGAGAGCTTCGGAATGATTCGAGGGTTTGTATATAATTATTAATTACTTATATAGATTAATTATTAGCATGTTCCTCTCTCACGACAAATATTAGGATTTATTCGAAGTAAACAAGTTTAATAAATGTATTTTTTACACACATAGAGGTCATATTGATCTGACTATTCTTGGAGGCATGCAAGTGTCGGAGAATGGAGATTTAGCTAACTGGATGATACCGGGTACGATGGTAAAAGGCATGGGTGGTGCCATGGATCTTGTTTCTGCAGCGAGCACGAAGGTAGTAGTAACTATGGAGCATACAGCTCGAGACGGCAGTCCGAAAATTTTGAAGAATTGCACCTTGCCTGTCACAGGTAAAGACCCACGATACATACATTTTTTCTTATTTTGTCTACGCGTAAAATAAAATAATTTAATATTTAATTGATATACACTTTAAAACTGATTACTCTCTAATATTTCTGTATTACTTCTGGTCACTGTACGTACTAAACTAAACTTTTGTTTTTTTACAGGTCAGCAATGTGTAGATTTAATTATCACGGAGCTCGGAGTATTTGAAGTAGTGAAAGGAGAAGGATTAAAGCTTATTGAAATCGCACACAATGTTGATATTAGTCAGGTCGTCAGTTCGACGGGTTGTGAATTTAGCGTTGCCGACGATCTGAAGGAAATGGAACAAGTTACAGACGAGGACTTATAAGTTGTAATATATTTCACAAATGTGATATGCGATATGGTAATTCCATGCTATGATGTCTGAAAGTAAATTGTTAATATTATATTTTAAATTATAAATATGCAATTGATTATGTATAATTACATATGTTACACAATTACGTTTTTTTTCTGTAGATTCGTACTTTTTGTATAATATATTGTAACTTTTCAATTATTATTAAGTAAACATTACGATTGATGCTTGATTAAGCACCTACATTAACTGCATTATATATTGTACAAAATAGTTAATACATTTTTTAAATGTACATATATAATTCCTATTTGTTGTGAATTACCAATAATTATATGTCGCGTTTGCAAAGAAATTATATATACTAATTAATTATGATGCTAAAATAAACAAAGTATAATTTTATAACGTTACCTTATAAAATAAAAATTTTTAATATTTTTGATATGCGTTTTTTTCTTTGATCGATATTCCTAATTCTAATGTTATTTACAATTTTATATACATTTAAAGTTTAAATTAAATAAGTATAATACATACGTTATTTAGTCGTCGCTAAATCCGAGTATTCGAACTTCGTTTAACGTTGAATACAACGATAACATTAAATGAGGATTTAATATGTTCAACAATCCATTATTCTCTAAATTTTGCTTTCACTCTGGCAGGTAGCGGCAACAGATACAAAACGCTATTCAATATAATAAGTCCGACGGCAAACGCTAGAGAGATCAATAGATTCAGATCTACATTTAACACCTCGGAGATGTTTTCGCCCTCTCTAGTGAAACGTTCTATCAGATAAGTCTTGCCATCAGCGTACCTGCAAAGCTCAGGTACACTCGGACAGGCGAAACTCTCATTGTAAGGCAAATTGGATAGAATGGGAGTGTCGATCACCAACTGATTCAACGCAAGAGATGCATATCTCGTTGGCAACGCGGTCGTCACCATCGCCAACCAATAGGGCAAGTTCTTCAAGCTACGAATCGCACCCGATGCAACTACCAGAGATAACAGGGTCATGTACAGTACTGTAATGGCACCGATTATGGGTCTACCGACCACCATCAGCACAGCTACCGTCACTTGCTCGGCTGCCACGTAGCTGGACCAAAGAATGCCCGAAGCGTACGCCCACGAGGTGAGGTCCAGTTCCAAAATGGGAATCAATATCCCGATCGTTATCAGCGTCGATATAAAACTTAGTGGTAGGCTCAGCATGGTGTACGCGGTCAAGAACATTGCGCCGCCATAGAGACCCTCTCGTTTCTCTTGGTAATATCTTGCGCGAAAACCTGGAACTATATTTATCTTTATGTAATTAAATGCCAAATGTAAACCAGAAAAAAAATGCACTTCAAAGCATTTTGAACAACGATACGAATAAAACGAATTCGAAGAGAACGTTAAAAATTATTTAAATATCCCTAAGATTGAGGATTAGAGATTCATGATATCGGAAAGCTGCTTATTATTTCATCCTTTTGATTAATTTGCCTTTTAACTTACACAAAAGGGATGTCGCGACTATCCCGGCTACGTAAAACAACGTCAAGACGTTGAAGATCAAGCCGCCGGTTTGTAGGAAAATTCTTGATTGTACGGGACTTGAATGTGAATACAGTATACTCATTAGAGCAACGACGAATGGGAGTAACAGCAGGCGAGCGGCGAAGTGTCCCAGGCCAATCTTATTGAACGAAAATGTGGCCGCCATACTGCGTCTAAACATAATAATATGATTAATAAGCTATCCTAAAACTGTCGATCTTAAGTTTGCCGACACACTTTACAATCAACTCGAAAGTAAATTACATTCGAAACATAAGTGAAGTCAATATACATAATATCGAATGTTAAAAGATATATTTATAAAAGATTATAATTAATAATAGTAAAATCTTTTCCAAAAAATTGATTTAGAAGAATTTGTTACACTTTTAATTTTGTTCAAATAATGAGACATTTGTGTTTTCGTAATCATTATAATTTGAGAAACTCACAAATACAACGCTAAAAGAGTCGAGAAGCATCCGGGTTTAATTCCACGTCCTAAGCCTTTGTGCATGATACCAAGAGCTGTATCTTTCATACTGTGAGGCACTTGCGGTCCTTCTTTCATGTAAAGCACTCCATCCACTTTGAATTTCTCGACCAAGACCGATATCTGTTGATTGGACTCCAGAAAGCGATCTCTGGAGCGGCGATCAACAGTCGACAAGCATACTGAAAGAACGACGAATTCTTATATATTGATCATTTATTCTAATTAATCTTTTTCAGACAAAAAAGTATCTTTATCATTAATTAAATCAGTTACTTTTTTAAAATGTTCTAAGGACTTGCTTGGAAAACAATAAAAATTGCTGAAATAAAATTAATATAATTTTCGAAACAGAGAATGGTAGCTATAAGGAAGAAAAAGGAAAAAGAGGGAGAGAGAGAAGGAGGAGAATAATATTGTCGCGGTATTACTTACGGTAATACATCAAGGGATTTTCCAATTCCGGACAAGGGAAGCCGATGTAGGTGAAATAATCTAGCATGCTCCTGGTGGGTCCAGAGTAAACTACCGCGCCCAGACACAGCAGCGTTACGCGACCGACGAATGGCAGCACATCGGACCTGGGTGTTTCCATAGTGAGGACGACAATGGAGCCACGTCTTGTGGCGTAGGACCACAGCATCGAGACGATGAGATACGTGTTGAGGGGATCGGTGTCCCAGGTTGGCTCGTCCAGCAGCAACAGAGTCGGATCTTTGGCGAGTTGCACTCCCAGCATCAGTCGCCGATATTCCGGCCTGGTGAGATCGTTCACCGACCGGTTGGCGACCTGCGAGAGCGCCAGGTCGGCGAGGGTTTGTCGCACCCGAGCCTCGCGATTGTTTAGATTGGCGAGCCACGTGGCGTACATCAGAGTCTGGCGAACCGTCAAACTCGGCAGCAGATGACACCTGTGAGCCACGTAGCCGCCGTGACGCCGGAACAACTCCGGAGTCAGTAGGTTGCCGTTCAGGGTAATCCGTCCCCTCGTCTCACCCTCCGCTCTGCCAGCTAGTAGAAATTTTTAATTACTTTAAATTTAATTAATACGCCAAATCTGGGACACTATATCATCCATTTTTTCTGTTTTCTAGTTTTTTAAATAAAATTTAATTAGAATTTTTTTTATATTAACTTTTTCGTTATGACGTGACGCCAAAATATGTTAGATATATATAAAGGAAGTATCTAAAAAGATACAGATCGAAAAATAATTTTGCTGGATTATAAACATAGGTAATTATGTAGGAAGTTTAAACATGACAAACAATGCTGCACAAAGTTTTGATATTGTAGCAGTTTATAGCCATATTGTAGCTAAATTTTTAGATACTTCAACAAAACTGTTCTTTTCGTGTATAAGGAAGGACTAGTCACAGAAAATTTTATTAAATTACGAAGATCTGATTAAAAGCGATTTACGCGCTACACTGTTTTTTACAATACAAATGCTGGGAAGAATGATTAGAAATATTCACCGATAACATCGAGAAGCGCTCGTTTGCCGGAACCTTTTGATCCTAAAATAGCCAGGACTTCTCCACCGTGAACGCGGGCTGATACATCTCGAAGCACTGCGGTAGGTTCGGATTTATTGAGACAGGTTCCTTCGATCACTACCGAAGTGGAGTGAAACACGTTGGATATGTCCAAAACGCAATCAGATGGAAGCATCTTGAGAATCGGTATATTATTTTCGGTATCCACAGTTACATTCCTCGAGTAACATCCGCGGAGCTCTACAGAGGTAAAGATTCTATAATTATTTCTTTCAAAATGTAATATTTCTCATTGCAATTGACGTAACTTCGCGTATTATTCTAAAATTGTTATTATTTCTATTTAGCACAGCATCTAAAGACGTCCTAAAGCGTTCTCAGGATGTCAGATGAAATCTGCTGTTATTTTAAATCATATCGTAGATAGTAATCGGTATAACGCAGTAATATTAATATTATTAAAGAAACGCGTACGAATATTTCACAAGATATTAAAACATTCATAGGAACATGAAGGCGCAAGCTGTCACTCATCCATCCGTCGCGCACTTTGACCGTGTCACTTGGAGGACACCGTGCACCTTAATAAAGAGACCCACCCGCACTCGCGATTTTCACGATCTTTCGCAAAAGTCCGCAAAATGGTAGTCCGAACGGTAGTGAATAATGGCAGCAACGTGAGAGCGTGTTACCGCGGCGCGGGATTACAGCGCGCACTGACCAGCGCGTAAAAGTGACTCGCTCGAGCGAGGCTGGGACACGAGAAACGCGTATAGCTGCAGGTAACGATACCTGGCTGGCTACCCGGCTGGGAGTTGGCTCTCCTCGAGGTGAATGTCTTCTCCAACGCGAGCCCGCGATCTGGAGGGGGACCGACCCCGAGCAAGACCATCGGCGTAAGCAACGCGATGTGCGCGTTTCAACTTCACGTAAACCGTAAGGCGAGACGCTGTTTGGATGCCGATCGCGATCTATGAAGTATTTATCATAAAAATATGTCGTACTTTTGTGTCTAGACGCGTTATTCTATAATGTCGAACTTTTATTACAATTAGCTCATATAGTTGACCATCGTATAAAGTTTTTTGGATATTTGCGAGATGTAACGCTTCAGTAGTTATACATTACAACTTATAATGTATTCGAACAATATATGGAGACTGAAAGAAATACCAAACTTTAATAAATATTAGTTTGAATAGTTTTCAAGTAAATATTTATTAAAAACGTAAAAATATATATTTATTTGATAGAAAAATCATTAATTTGATTTAACTGTCACTTTTTATTCAGTAAATATTTATTAACTGTAAGTAAATGTTTACTTAGCATTATTCAAAGAAATATATATTAAGTAAGATTTAGTAAATTTTTTCTGTATATATATTAAATGAAATAATAAAATATGCTTTAGTTTGATATAGGAGACACTAGGAGCAAAAAATAAATTTTACATTCTTAATATTCATATTAGAAATAGATAAAGTTAAAATATTACCCGTTACTTTATCTTATAACTGTTCCGCGTGATAAAAGAAGTCAAAATTTAAATTAATTATACATATATACCGTTGCTCTCTAAGATGTGCGTCAAATTCTTAATTAAGGATAAGGATGATAAATATATTAATAAGATGAATAAAGCATTTTCCGATTAGCTTGATAAATACTGCAGAAAGAAAAGGGCCGATAAAGATAACTATTTCCTTTTACATACGTTAACTCACTTCGCTTCACTTTTACTTTGTTCCATTTTATTTGAGTTCCACCTATAAGTTATGCTTCCATTCCTCTCGTATAAAAACTCCCCTTAACTCGAATACATCTCGTCGCACGTAAAACGAAGCATAAACGCGCAAGAAGAGGCAAGAACGAGAAACGAAAGTGCAAAAAAGCGCAGAGAATCCATACTAAAGAGACGCAAGCTATCGCAGGATGGGAACCCGGTGCGTTCACGCCACTGCGAACTTGTCGGAGGGGTACCAGTGGGGCCGGCCGGGGCCCCCGGAGAGGGAAACTCGTGGGGGCCTCGGTGGGCTCCTCCGTCAGCGGTGGCGGCCAGCGTTCGGACAGGACTCCGGCGAGTCGCGCGATACTTGGCGCTTCGCTTCGATCGCGAGCTAAGGAAGATATCTCGGATAAGAGAGAATCGCCAACGATAATAACGACGACGGGGCGCGACAGCGACGCGTCACCTAAGAGAAAGGGGTTTCTTCCTTCATCCCCGAGGGTGGCGACTCTTTTCACGCACGCAAGGGAAGTACGTCCCTTTCCTCTGTGACGCGAAGTGCGGCAAGTCCGGATCGGCCGGCGATCGGCGGAGGAGGACGACGAACCGGAATGGAGAGAAGGCAGCAGCGTCGTTGTCGTGATTCTACCAGCTTCCAAGGTTGAAGGCCCAGCGCGAATACACAGCCGGTGAGTCATTGTCACGAAGATCAGAGGCAGCGCCTTCCCTCTTTTTCTTCCTCTCTTTTTCTCCTCTTCTTGTCCTCGCTGCGGGCGCCGACTCGCCCTCATGCGTGTTCCGCGATTTTTTGAACGTGCGCTTGCAAAGGCTCGCGTCCGTCTACGGTGCCGATTCAATTTTGCAAGCTTTTAATGGAATGGAAAATAAAATTGTTTCTTCGTCTCGGTGGCTGAATTTAGGGGTTGGAACCAACTTCTTATAAGACAAAACTCTTTTATTACATCGGAGATAACATTTTGATACTTTTTCTTCTCGAATAATTTTTTAAATTATAAATTAGGGAGAAAATATTAATTATTTCAAAGTCACGCAATCTGATGAATTAAGTTAACTCCAGCACTTTTTATGTTTTCTGTTAGATTACTTTTTCTTTGGTATTTATCTGCAAACTGGCGAGACAATTTTGTTGAGAAATTTTCTGTGCTATAAAAGAATATCTTCGATTAACAAGGTACCAAAATTTTTTCATTTTACATTCGAAGAAAATAAGATAAATATCTTCATTTGATATTCAAAGTTCTATTAAGTCCGCATACTTTTCGGAGTAACGCCAACGGTATAATTAAAATTATTTACACGTGGTGAGAGTATCGTGCGCGCGTGTCTAATTATACAGCATGCTGGAAATTGTCACGGTGTTTTCCGAAACGAAAACGCATTTAGAAAATTCTCCGGACTTTACAGAGCGGATACTCGACAGCCTTCGAAAAAGTGGTAACGGCAGGGTTGTTAATTATACTTGTTGCTTTCACCATACCGGCAGTTCTTTCTTATTATGCAAAATCAGGTTCCCTGTCGTTGAACCGTGAATTAAAAGTTCATATATAGCGTTATAAAACCTTCCATATATGCATTTTCTTTTCTTTTCGAGGAAAACGTGTGACCCACTGACAAGCGATCCATGAAAATGCGATTGCATATAAAAGCATGAGACAACTGCATGTGTGCATATATTTCCTTGCTGTTTATATTAAAAGAACTTAGTAAAATTACCATCTATTTAAAAACTAAGAAAGCAAAAGGCAAATAAGAGACATAAATATCTACAAAGTCATTATATAATGCAATATATTTAATCCAATAAAATAATCCATCTATTTACTTTGATATAACAAAAGTGTAAAATAATAAAAAAAAGAATCAATTTAAATTTACAACCTAATTATTATTAATAAAATTATTAATTATTCATGCGTACTGATATTTTTATTAATAGAAGAATTTAACTTTATTACTAAAGATTTTCCATATTTTCATGCCAAATAAATAATTCTTTTGTGAAATAAAATATTTTGTGAAATAGAATACTTTGTGTTGCAAAATAACGCAGCTCTTTGTGTTGTATTTCGCCACATTTTAACTGCGATAGCATAGTTTTTTATGTGTGCGCGTACTACTTCTACTCGTATTACATACGAGGATAATATTTTACTTTCCGCAATGGACAGATTATTACTCGATTAGATTACAAACACTGAAAGCGTCCGATTTATGTCGAGCAGTGAGATATTACTCGAGAGCTCTCTTTCTCGGATTTTGCTGGAAAAAAAGTAATAATAATAGACTGTACTTCTATTCAAGTACCCTAGCATTTATTTGAGCAACTGCGGAAAGAAATATACCGGAACCGCCGGACATCCTTTTGGCCTAGATTCTGGTAAACTTGAAACCTCTTTCGATTTTTTTTAGATACGAACTTTGTGATGCACTACCATTCTTCTTCCGAACATATTTTTAACTCTGAATTCATTAAATACAAGTAGTTGAATAGAATTACCCACTGAATTAAATTTCCGCTATGCCGGTACAATCTAATTTCAATACAAAGTGCAAAGTCTTCAGTTATATCTATTTATACCTTCTTCATCTTTTTCTTTCGCTAAAGATATGAGTATCTTTATTCAGATTTCTCAAGACGTGTTTCCTTTCGTTTCTTTTAATAAAAAGCAAAAGCGTTTTGCGTCGTTACTTCCTTCGCGCGTTTCCACATTAGTGTATCCTGAGGTCCTACAGCGAGCGCGAGGCGGAAAGGTGAGGGTTCAATCCTCGTCACTTCAATCCGTTCACTTTGATCGGACACGGCGAGTATATATGTCGAATACATAATCGTATCGCGAGCTACTGAGATTTTTATTAACGGCGCGCGCGCCACTACGAGCTGTACCTCGGCGAGAATCGTGGAGTCACGCCAGAAGATTTTAACGAGCGCATAGGAGCGCTCCTCGACGCTCTTCCTCGCGCGGTGATTCAACTGATTTGCAATTTCAATTGGATCTTCCTACCTTTTCGTCTTCCGCGGGGAGTGGAAGAGGGAAGTGGGAGGCGAGGCACAGCGATTACTTCGATGGAATATTGAAAAGTCTAACAGCTGACCTCGCTTATATCCTGTATTCTTCGATGAAGCTTTATGGCCCGATAATGCTCATCATCGCTTATAATGAAATAGTAAAAGTACTATCGGCATTCAGCCGCTGTCTAATTTTCTTATGATTGAACGTTGTACTCGTATTATCAGTAGAATATGGCAACAAAACTACTTTCCACCTACATTCCGTTTGATCAACATAATACGCAAATAGTTAATATTAACTGTACTCTGCGAGTGATATTAAAATATTTTTATTCCTCAATATAAATTGCATTTCTCCAAATGACTCTTTTTTTATTCTTGAAATTAAAACATTTTTTAAATTAATTGTCAAAATTATATTAAATGATTCAATTCCTTTAAGAAGAACGCGTTTGTGCCACTTCTCTTTAAGAAACGTTAGGGGCAGATATAAGAGGTGAAATATACGGACACGATCTCTTCTTCTTAAAGCTATAATCTCGGGAATGCTGACGTTTAATTAATCGAGATAATTAGCCATGAGTGCACACTTCGGATCGTTTGAGATACCCGCGCGTTATGTGGGTCAACGAGACGGTTTTCGGTAGACTTTCCATCACGGTTTCCAACCGCATTGCGTGTAATTATGGCTGTAACACTGTAACAATCCAGGCCATAGTGTACTTTATTTAGGTACACACGGACACGCGTGCACGGTTCACTGGCGTACAAACATGGCTATAGAAATCAGTGCGTGGGATAGTCTCACAGTAGATTCTGGAGATCATGAAATCGAGATATTGTTTCCGTTCGCTGAGAGATCCTAAATAAGTGGAGACATTCCGCGATTATATGTATAGCTTCCAATTTTCACTTATCTGACGTAAACCGCAAGTGTGATCCATTTCGGTGTAATAAAAAGACTGAAATCAATTTAGCTATACGCGGCTCAAAAGATCGAAGTTAAGAGATCTCGATTCCTTTCCGGCTCGTTGAACGCTTTTTATCTGAGGCAACATATTCGATAAATAGGGATGATCGAGTGAGAACTCTGTGTGAACATCTAGGAAACTTTGCTAAAATGCACAAAAAGATGATAGGAAGACACTTGACTGTATACGAAGAGAGCATCGCATGTATCTGCATCGCCGCGAGCAAACGTTCTCGTTTTCAACTACTTACCCCTTGAATGAATTAAACACCGTGACCGCGGATTGCGATATAAGTTCGTCGTAAGAGCGATCACGCGACCGGCGATTTTTCCAGGTATCGCGCTCGAGTACAGGCTACAGGTACACGTATATACGGGTATATATCGTCCGGCGTGATATTAGACATCACTTTCCGCCTGCTTTCGACATGCTCAGCTGCGCGCAATAGGCACATGCAGCAGGTCCGTTTTTCCGAGCGTATCATCTCGCCGGCCTTTACGAATATATCGCTCCGCGGCCATATCTGCACTTTCCTTCTCGCGCTATGCATTAGTCGATTCAGTTGCACGCGCGTGCAAAAGCCGGCAAAAAGCCGCAACGAACACGACCGGAATGGCGTTTAATGGTAAATTCATACCGCGAAAACGCACACGGTCGTCGCTCGATACAACTGTTGCAGAAACGGGATATGCAAATGAACAGTTAACTGGGCCTTACGAGAGGCGGTTATCGGCCGTCGCAAAAATCACCGTATTACGTAAATTGAAAAGGACGTAGGGGGTACCACCGCGACATTATAGTTCTGTCACATTAATACGTCGACGCAATTATTCGAATATTGTGTAACACCCTTGAAGCGTTTACCACTAAAGAGAGATTCGGTTTCCCCTGTGCTCGAAAAGATTAGTTTATACCTTTAACAATTTTTTTTAATAAAAACTGTAAAGTTGATATCGTAAATCTTATAGACATCCTTTTCTTTTAGAGATGCTGGATTAATTACAGAATAAATTTTTACCTCGACTTATTGTTTCCGAGATGTATTTCTCTATGAGAGGTGTTGGCCAAGTCCGCGATGTTTCGCATCCGTAATTACGAGTGGGTTAAATCATTCCATGCACGATCGTGAGACCAAGGATTACTCGACGCCGACGTGCAGCGGGAACTACGTCCATTGTCATTGCAAGCGTCGACGCAATCGTGCTCGTAAACTTGCAGGCTCTTTCTCCTTTCATATGCGGGTACATTAAATACTGTTCATGCGGGAACATCTCATCGGTCGACCGTTGTAGCTGTGACACGGAGACCCAGGTGAACTTACACCCGCGACTGCGACCGAGAGGTTGTGCCACATCCAGAAATAAATCTTCCATTTGACTCGTAAATTCCTCTTGTTAGAATTACAATTTTATTCACTTTGTTTCCTATTTTTTTTAATTTTGAACATTTAAGTTTCATTTCATATTTTAATAAATATAAATACTTTGAATATATTCAGCGATAGACATCGATTTGGATGAGTATTTGAAAATTAAAAATAGAAAAAAAATAATCGGCCGCTCGTGCGAGGAAAAGAATGTTGCTTACTGGACCTCGTATAATACCGTACCGTTATTTCTTGTCAGTTAAAAATGTCAGCTGTTTGCAAACGTAGAGCGTAAAAGGAGTTTCATATAGCGACGGTCCGTTGATCCGTTGATCCGCTGATGACTTCACCGACGAACACGTGTTACATCGTAGTTCTCGTTCTGACACGGCACCGCGGAAGATATAACAGCTATTTCTGCGCGAATTAATCTAACGTACATACGGCATCGTATGACATAACATTCTGATTCTCGATCGTCCAACACTCGCATCTAGCAGTAAAACTATACGCGCGATTCACATCCGCTTTGAGCGAACAAAAAGTTCTGTCACTCATTCGCGTCTTTCACGAAGGGAAATTAGTGAACTTGTCCTAAAATTTATCGCTAAATTTAAACATCAGCAAGTATTTTTCCATCTCTCACAAAATAATTGCGTGTGGATAATGTGTTATGTTATTTCCGTTCTCTACAAAGATCATAACTTCCGTCAAACGACTGGCAGGCTGTGCTCTCTGCGCGCGAGCATTCTTTTTTTTTTTTTTCGATAAGATATGGTGTGCGATTTCAATCTTGCCGGTTCTCACGCGGCATGAACATTCTTGTACCCGAGCCAGCTCAATTTCAAGGGACTCGCTGATGAGTCACTTCTAACGGGAGATTCCGGGAAGCGGGGAAAAAAAATGTCATTCCGTCCAGCATTTGCGGTAACTATAAAGAAATGTGCATCCTGTATTATCCGAGGTGTGATTCTAAGCCGCTCGCGCTAAAACGGATTATGTAATTCTGCGCATTCCACTCGGACGACGTAAACGTAACATCTGCGCTGATGTGATATTAAATCTTCGTAAGTGCCAACAAATCGCACCTGTTACAAGATTATTGTACGAGAGAATATATTCTACAAGCTGGATACTCGATGTACTCGATTGTGACGGTGGATGTTTAATGCTTGTCTTTCTCTAAAGAACCCGGCAAAATTCGTGTAAGGTCCTGTTTCACCAATGTAATAACTCAATCTCGTAACTTGACTGTTTATTTTTTTCTAATTCTTTGAAAATTTATTATTAGTCATAGTTGAGGTTTAAATTTAATTTTATGCAAAAATATTGTCATTATTAAGTACTTCGTGGACAATTCGTATGTCAACAATTTTGCAGAGTTACAACGCGCTAGCTTAATAGATGTACTCGACGTGTATTCGTTGAACACCCGATACGTTTTTGCACTCGCCAGGAACTCGGGAATGTGAACGCATACCGCAAACTGACACGTGAAGACAAATTAAAACTTGTTGTTGCTCCAATGCGATGAAGCAGATGGTTTATGCGTTTCGCAAGCAGTTTGAAATAATTGACCTGATACGCCGTTCGATTTACATCACCATCGAGAGCAAGGTCGAGACTCTCTCATAAGCAGGAAGAGATGCCTCTGCTTAATTTAATCGTCCTTTGACAGTCCAGAACATATACAAGGTGTCTTCGAGTACACGTTTGCTCTGAAATTTATTAGGGCGATGCGCGGAATACGATTATGGGATTTGCTCTTCGATGGAAAAATGATAGAGATCGTTAGTATTCATGGCATCTAAGATTGACGACATTGCTTTTTTTTACTTGGAAGTAATCTTGCGTTCTCGACTTCTCGTTATACTGCAGGTCGTAATAGTACTTTCTAGCATGGCTCTTCTTCAATTTTAAAACGTGTATGGAACTAGCAAGTATGGAAATATCCCAGTCTCTTCAAAGAACACACCAAGTCAAGAGAAAGTCAAAATGACTCCATTTTGACATCATGAAAGTCAACGTGATAATGTTTGGTTACAAAATTTAACTGTTTATCGACGTTAAAAATAAAATTATCTTGATTTTTTTTATTGATTTTTGTGTGTTTTTTAGAAGGTAGCAAAGAGTCGTTTATTTGATATCATTAATTAATCCTTTCTATGTCAAAGATGACATTCAAACATCGCAAAAATTTATCCATATAACTCATCCATATATGTCATCCATATAACTTATCCATATATGTCATAAATCGACGTCGAAAATATGTTATTATTTTCGTATGATTGGCGACATAAGTGTGAATGACGTTATTATTAATTGATCACTAATAATATTATTAGTAAATTCTGATCGGTCATCCGTCGTCAATAAGTATATATGCCGTAAATATATCGTAGAATGGATAAATGAATGACGTCAATAATTAGTCAAAAAGATAACATTATTATTACATTTTAAATAGGTAACGTGACGTCAAAAAGACTGACTAATAAATAACTAAAATGACTAATCGTTGATGCCAAAATGACTATATACAGCTTTGCGACATGATATATGTATACTACTATAATCCTGCATCTAATGTCTATGATTTGATTATGGTAATCAGAGATCGCAACGTCGACTTTTGATAGTAAACGTGAATTAAATCCCGGATGTTTTTCCGGAAGAGGTGTACATTATTCGAACACCCGGTATGGAATGGATTTTAAAGCGTCGAAGTGTACAAACGTGTTCGCGAAAAGCCATTAAAAGCTGCCGTACGTCAATGGCAATGAAACAGGTGCTGCGTGCGCGTTTTTAGGTCGCGAGTACCACCGTTAAATGGGATGTTACGTTCGCTTCCATCGAGGCATACGTGTACACGTGTCCCCTCGCAAACGACGATGATATTTATCCTCGTGCGAGCGCCTTCCTGGTGCTACAAAACTCCCGGCACGAGCATGTCTTCTGGTAACGGTGATGAGTCCCTGACAGAGCTATTCGGTAGAACACGATGAGGAATGTGCAACGCGGAATGCGGAAAGCAACATATATATAATTAGATAATGTTTAAACGAAAAAAAATGATAATTAACTTTTGCGATAAATTGCGAAAGGCGCAGCTTATCTCATGCAAGAAACAATATATTCTGTGAATGCGAATATATAAAATGGTATGAGGCAAAAAATGGAAAAAAATATGCGATAAGAAATATAAATTATTTCGAAAAAGAAAAACATGAAACATATATAGACCGGTGTTCATAGTTTGTTTTTATTTTAAGACTATCTTAAGTAATGTCTTAAGATACTAATTACAGTTTTATGATTAGCATATGACATTTTAAGACTGTTTTTAAAATGGTTTAAATGTAAGAACCAAGTATGAATATTAGCCACAGTAAAGTAACAAAATATCTATTGGAATAAAAGATAGAATAAAATAACGTACTGTAATTATTTAAGAATAAGATTTTTAAAACTTGAGTCAATCCATTTTTGGCGCTTTTTGGTGAAAAGTTGAAAGGTAATCAAATTTCAAAAAAGATCTTTACACTGGTAAAAATTTGTAATCCAATTTTAGTTATTTTTAATCATTTTTATATTAGATTATTGCTATTCTTATTCAACTTCTTTAGATCTGATTTTGTTAGAGCTACGTTAAAATTTTTTTTTTATTCATGCGCACTTAAATAAATAATTTATATTAAACAATCTTTTTCAAAATTTTCATTATTTTCCAACGTTTTCAACATATACATTATTAGTACATTATAGATTTCAGATAATGTCGAATTAAATAATTTCAACGGATAATGTCTTCAAATTTGATGTAAATCACCATGTACGCTGCGTTTGAAGGAGTTAATATAGAATTAAATTTAACACAAAAAATTTATTAAATCTCACTCTATAGTTTATTATTATATTTACTAAATGTATACGTTAATATATTATATAGACATTCTTTACTTAAACAGAATTGAGCGAAATTAATCAGAAATGGATTGCTTTATGTTTTAACACATGGAAGTGAAAAACAACAAAATGTTATTTAACTCAATGGACTGGATTACTTCTGATATCTTATGCAGTCCACGTTATACAATTCCGAGATGTGACAAATTAAGGATGCAAGAGACCTTGTACACAGAGAAAGTTCATAATGTAATAACATCTAACGAGTTATCATCGCCTACGTATGCGTCGGTGTGAGATATTATGCAAGAAAATGAGCGAATATTTAGAACTCCGTAATTTGTAAGAGCAAGCGATCCAGAATACCTGTTTATAAAAGGAGGGTGAAATACGGAAACCAGTCAGTTATCGATTTCCTGGCTATTTGGAGTCTGTAACTAGCTGACATTTTGTGGCGCCACTTTTCATAATTGCGACATTAAACGTACTGTTATACGCCACGATATTGCCACCGGCGGTAATTTCCGGCATACATACCTATTACTATCTCTATCGCGGTTTTTGCCACAAGCTAGCTCGAATTGGTGTTGGGGTACGCAAAAAGCGAGTAACAGTAATAAACTGACATTCTAATAATGACGTCTAATCTCGACGTATTGATATTTAACAAGCTAGTGTTTCTAAGAAAGTAATTCGTGAATTTGCTTGGTAGTAATTTAGCGATTAAGATATAGAGAAGGGTAGAAAATTATAATATACAGAGAGAAATGTGAAAGATCCGGTAGATATATATTTATAGATGCTTAACAATACTGGCAGACAAGTAGGTATGCACCGTGACTATACGGCGTGTATACCAGCAGGGAGATACATTTTCTGCAGTCTGCACGTTCCATTCTTTATGGACGATCAAGCATGGGCAAAGAACAATTTGCTGCATCGCGATAAAATTCGACGAGGCCATCCCCCTTTGTTCACCGGCGGAAACTACAAGATACTACCTATAGTTTTCTGTCGGTGAGAAGGATCCGAAGAGTCAGTAGAACATTGCGTGCGCGATTTATCGAGACGGAGTCAGAGTTAAATTCCAAACAAGGAAATTCATCGCACGCGAAGTTGTCGCGTTGTAATTTAACACAGGAAATGGACGACGTTCGAACTAAGAGCAACTAACAGTATAGACTGGAATATTTGTAACTCTTTCAATTCTTTGGAGTGAATCTCACTTCCAAAAGAGTGAACATTTTCTGCCAAAATATTTTTTTTGGAAAGAATTTTTATTCTTAATTTTTTTTTAAAGTGAGATTCACTCCAAAGAATTTGGAGAGTACGTGCCATGAATTATAAACTTTTGGGACTGTCAGTATATTTTAAAACGCACCGTATGTTGAAAAATATAAAGAATGATTTTGCTGGAGTGTTTAAAAATTTAGTTAGACGCTCAGAAAAGAATTTTGTTGAACGATCAAAATAATTACGTAGGAATTTCAAGTATAATGTGCAATGCTGCAAAAATTTAGCATTCCAAGCGTCTTACAGCTTGAGTTTCTAACATAATTATTTTGATGGTTCAGCGAAATGATTTCAGGTCTGTATTTAGCTATTTTTAAATACGGAAAAACAGCAAACTGTTTTTCCGTATAGAAAAGTAAAGTCCAACTATTTATTATCATTACTGATTGAGCCGTAACTCTTCATTTGTTGGATTTTGTATCACAGTCTTTTCCATTTAATGTAGCCGTATTCGATGATAAAGAGCTTCTCTTTTGCCCCTTGATTTTCTCATCGCTTAAACGATATGAGCATAAATTCGTCATGAAATCGTGATGATTGATGCGGTTGTATCCGGCCACGGAATACACTGTTGAGAACGCCGGTATCCCGTATAATCCCGGCACGCCTTGAAAATTACTCGGTGCTTGCTTGTGAGTCAAATCGTTCGTGAGCACATTACTCGATCTTACAGGACTTTCCAGAACGAGCCAAGCAAATACACGGTGGGTTACCTACACGCGAAAGAAATTCTGTACGCAGGGAGGCTTTAATAACAGCCTCCCGACGTGTTGCGCAATAAATCCGATCTCGTGCCAACGTCCTTGCAGGGCGGCAGTGGCGATAAATTCATACCAAGTGTCAAAGGTCTTCCATGCGAGGAAAACGTTCGCGAAAGTTTCTTCGCGAAATCTGCAATATAATTTATTTTGCTCATCAAACAGACGTCTACCGCATGCTTTATGTGATCCTTTGGAAAACAATATTTAATAGACCATCTCTCTCTAGCAAAAGTTCTTCTCCCCTTCGTCTATAGTACTTTCATATGCATATCGAAACTTAATCGATTCTATTCCAAATAAAAGATCTATTTTCTTATTTGAAAATTGCAACATAATTGCTTCGGTTAATCGATACAAATCTGATCGAGTACAAAACTGAAACCGATAAAGTAGAGAGAGCGTGTCTCTATCTTACTTTCTCCCTTGGCGGCGTTAAAGCGTGGTAATTAAAATAAAAGAGAGATATTACGTTATCTCGGAATAATTCGCAGAAATTTAACCGGTCGCATCTGCAATCTCTGTGCAGCCACCGGAAAATATGGGCTCGGAGGCCTGGGAGCTGGAGAGGAGGTACTCGGTGCCGGGAGCTTTGGACACCAGGGGGCTGGAGCCGCCGGCTAGCGAGGATCTGCACGCATGGTCGATTTACAGGTGAACACTTGTAGTTAAAGTGCAAGCGTATAATTCGCGTATACGCACCGTACGTCGTCCAATCCGAGCCTCACCGGAGGCGGAATGCCAAAGCGAATATGCTGTCCATTGCTGTGCCATCTTTTTTGCCGCCCTCCATGTGAAAGGAATTGCCGATCGGACTTGTTGATTTACAATATACTACGTACTTTCGTGTATTACATCAACGGTATTATTATTATCGCTAAAAATATTAAATGTCAGTGAATATTATCAAGCATGCGTGACTGCGGAACATTTTAACGATTAACGGGAAATATCGATACTTTAAACCACACTATTTTTCTAAATTTTTTGTCTTTTTAAACAATTCGCGGTAGAGGTTCGGTGTAATGAATACTATGTACTTATACACATGATCTAAAAAAACGCATTTTAATCATTGTAATCATGTAATTAACTCTTTCTTTTTCTCTCGTCTAATTAACTAAAAACACCTTGTATATAAAGAATGGATATTAAACACACGGGAATGTGTGTGTCGACGAGTGCGAAGTATACGCATTTCCGCGATTCCGCAGGCAAAACCTGAACTCCGACTTCACGGACTCCGCGCTCGGCTCCGCAGAGAAGTCGCCGCTTCCGTACGGGAACTTCCAGTTGCGCGACTCCACAGTGCAGAGCATACTGCGGCATCCGCGATACGGTCCCAAGAGCCCGTTGGCCAACAACTCTTACACGTATCTGAAGTTCGGTTTACCGCGCGTCTTACCGCCCAGCTCGCGGAATCGCGACGGCTCCAGCGGCTACGACTCCAGCGAGGAAGGACGACGTGTGTCGCACGCAGGTACGACCGCTGATATTTTAAATAGAGCTCGACTGCATTTTTCAGATTTCTTATTCTGTTCTATTCTATTGCACTCTTCGGCACGGAAAGAACAATTTTACTGAAATATCTAAAACATTAGGTAGATAGACCGAGAAGAAAAATATCTGACTAAAAATAAACGGACCAGAACATTTTGATTACATCAATCGGTATTTCTGGTTATCGCTACTTTAATAGATTTAAAGAAAATTCTGGTTTGTCCATTTTTCAGCTAGAATTACAATTAACATATAACAGTAATAAGAAAATAATTATTTAAAAAATTCAAGTATGATGCTGCAAACAATTTTGAGATTCTATAGTAATCAGTGTTCTGTTACCTTGATATATTTTTAGATACTTCGGTCAAGTCGTTCCTTCTGCCAATTTCTTATTGAAAAAGACTTCGTACATTTTTAGAAGATTTTAACTAAGTTATTAGGCTATTATTTAAAAAAATGTTCTATTTTATTTTACAATTTGTCATTTAACATGGATGAAATTGAAGATCATCAGGGTTACAAATTCTATTTCGATGTGCAGGTGCTCCGGCGCATACGACCTCGATCATGCGTTCAGCAAGAAGCGATCCGGATTTCAGGCATGTTCACGCTGTCCCGAGGGAGCCAGCGCATTCACAATTAACTGTCGCGAGGGACCATCCGAGGCTGAGGAGTGCCAGCGAGGCTAATCTCTTGCAGAGTGCCGTCAGGACCAATCGACGACACAGCATCGCACCGATCGATCCCGGATACATAGCGCACGGTAAAAAGGAAACAATGAACGAAAATGAATGAGTGTATATCTTTAATATTCACAAACTCTGAAAATTATCACTCTTCTTTGTACAATAGTTTCTCCTCTACTAGTCGCGAAACTGATGATTTAAAATCTATTGAAGTGTTTTACTCACTAAAGGTCATTGCTCGTTGAAAGACTCCCGATTCTTTCGACCTTTTAAATTTTGGAATTTTAACAAATTTGAAGTATGTTATGAGCGATATATATTTATTCTATAGGACATGGTATCCTCGGACCGGAAGGTTACACGCTGCCATTGAGACCTATGCCGTGTCTGCAGCATCCTCACCTACAGCTGCGAGGTGTGGAGGCTTCAGGTTCGGACGGGCTGCCGCTTCTTCGTGGGATTACCCTCGAGGCCGGCGCTGCCGAGGTACTGGCTATTATGGCGACTACCGAGAAGGAAGGCACGCAGATCGTCGAGACGATTGCGGGTAGGAGGCGTATAAAAAGGGGCGATATTTTGCTCAATGGAAGATCTGTATCGGCACGCAGCCTGAGGTACTTTCTAATCTCCTTGTAACACGTGTACGCTTTCTTGTAACGTGGCAATGAATCATAAATGTATTACGTGATTGGTAAATGCTACTCTGTGAAAGGAACGTTTCTTTGTTATCTGCATCACGTAAAAGTTATTTTTACGATAAATACATTACATGTAATAAGCTTTTAGCTTATATGTATAAAAAGTGAAAACGATTAATGCTCTACTAAAATATGTAAATTAACTTTGATTTATTCATTTAATTCTAAAAATTTGAAAAAGACGGAATAAGTTAAAGCAAAATTAAAATTAATCTATTATACATTAGTAGATATCGTCATTAATGATTAAATGGAATAAATGCGAGGATAGTTAAGTGAGAGATCCATGGCTGGTTTAACGTGAGTCAGTTTCAACTTAGTTGACTGATTCTTTATTCCTTTCTAGATCATAACACTGGCTATGATCCAAATAGGAAAGAAACATTTAATTAACTACGGCTAACGGTAATCGACATTAGCGAAACAGGCTGTAACTAGTGAATGTATTAGCATTCAAATTTACAAATAGAGTTGAATAATAAGGTGAATAACGAGCGCTATTCATTATTCAATTATCGCTTCAATTGCTGTCTTAATTATTATTGCTTCATATTTAATCTTCGCGGATTGCAACTTCTTTTAGTACTACTCGAACAATATTTTTGGTTACATCATACATTTTACGGTAATTCTACAATGTGCTCTTTGTTTCCTGTTTCTTGCTGTTTGTTTATTGCCCACTTTTGCCTTTTTGACCAAAAGGAAAGAGACAAACAGCAAGAAACAGCAGGAAACAAAGAGCACATTGTAGAATTTACCATTAAAAATATTACATGCATAAAAAATTATCATTTAATTTTCATTGGACTCTTTATTCCGTTCTTCTTTTTACGTTAAACCGAGTTATCTGGATTTCCGGATATAGATTATTTTTAATAATTTGATTTTTCTGTTCTCGCGCGAATATCTGAAAACTTTTTAAATACTTTTTTCGGAATGATTGGTTCAATATTTTTAATACTGCACCCAAAATAGATCTCGCGTCGCCTATCTACCCACGGAGAATGGCCTGAGTCCCGGGCTGACTGCTCAGCAGACTCTCAGCTTCTATATGTTGCTGAGAGGCGGTCGTAACACCACCACCCTCGAGGCTGAGGCTATTCTGCAAGAGCTCGGTTTGGAGGCGACCAAACACTGTCTGGTGAACACGTTGACGACTTCCGAGGCACGACGACTGGCTCTCGCCTGCCGGTTACTTCAAGACTCGCACATCCTCGCTCTGGACAAACCCACGCACGGTCTGGACATTTTCGACGCGTTCTTCCTGGTCGAGTACCTGAGGCAGTGGGCCAGCCGTGGTCAACGTCTCGTCGTCTTGACCCTACACCCACCCACTTACGAGATCTTGACGATGGTGTCGAGAGTCGCGCTCACCTCCGGTGGACGAATCATGTACTCCGGGCCTAGAAGAGACATGCTGCCATATTTCGCCCTCGCCGAGTTCCCCTGCCCGCCATTCAAGAATCCGTCCGATTACTATCGTACGTGACGAAACTGTCTCACTTAAATTCGAAAGTCTCACGAAAAGAAAGCAGCTAACAATTTTTGACAAATTTCTTACAAATTTATAATTTTTCTTATAACAAATAATATAGACGAGATTCTCTTCCTTTTCTAGTTGATTTAGTAACGTTGGACGACCTGTCGGCGGAAGCGATGCTGGAATCCTCGCAGAGGATAGATCATCTGGCGGAATTAGCCAGAACGAGGCTACCTCCGATCAGCGATCCTGGTCCACCCGGCGCACTTCCGCCATCAATGCCCGGACCCAATATATTCGTACAACTGTACGCGCTATTGTTACGAACGCTCATCTACAGTCAACCATGGACACTAACAAGACTGCTGCGGAAGATCATCATTTCCGCGTCGCTCAGTGTTCTACTCGGTGCAATATTCTGGGATATCGCCAGTGAATCAAATCTATATTTGCGAGACAGGATAGGCTATCATTACGCTAGTTTGGGTATCTTTTTCTGGCCCCTGAGCCTCCTGGCGATGTGCGACGTGGCCAGTAGCAGGCCGAACGTGGAGAGAGACATCAGGGACGGGCTCTATGGTCGATTCATGTACATTCTCGCAGAGGTAAGCCTATAAGATTCATTGAAATCTCAAATTTTATCGTAGCGAAAGGTATAAAGAAAACGCGTTTCATTTCCAGCTCATCTGCAGCGTGCCGTCTTGGTGTATGATCTATTTGATATATCTAGCGCCAGCATTCGCGATGACAGGATTGCATTTTGTGCCGGACGAGAACCTAATGTCATTGTGGAATTACCTCGCCATTGGATTACTCTATCTGCTGCTGCAGCATCTCATCTGCACGTTCTTCGCCCACGTGTGCAAGTGGACCTATCTGGCGGCGTTGTTTGCCGGAATGGTGTTGGGCGAGATGACCCTGGCTGGCGGGGTGACTCTGCACCTGGACAATCTGCCGTCGTGGTATCAGCAGATCAGCCCAATGCAGTGGTCGTTGTCGCTGCTGTTGCCACGTCTACACAAGAGCGAAAGTGTGGGAAAGCTGGCCAATTGCAAGCCCAAGCAGATCCAACGGCAGGACATTATCATCCAGGCAGCGTGCGAGCCACCCGATGGTGCGTTGGCTCTTCGCGAGATCGCCCTCGATAAGTTAAACGTGCGAGGGGAATTTTGGTTGGGTATCGGAGTGGCTGTCGTCACAGTGCTGATCATTTTCGGATTCTTGTGCGTTAAGTACACCACTCCGAAGAGGCCCAGAAGTGCCCCGAACAAACCTTGATCGCACGTTGAAGAGACAACTTCATCGCGAAATAGAATCCAGACTTTACAATCCGAGTGCCACGAGGTCGATTTAGGTATTCGTGAGCTTTCAGTCTTCAGAGCGAGTCATGACAGTAAAGCTCCTCGTTGAGATCATTCTTTATTGTAGATTAGATTAACTCTTTGCGGTCCGCCGACGATACAATATCATCACAGTCAGGGCATAAAAAGCTTAAGCAATGAAACATAAGCAGTAAGTAAATCGGCCAATGACAGTAGATATATAAGTTCATAACATAAATAATAGCAAATCAAACATGTTGATTTTCTTCTTGCTTACATTTTATTGTTTAAGTCCTCTGTGTGCTATGACTTTATAAGAATTTGATTGACAAATACACACAATTCTATTGCATGCAGTTCTTATAAAATAAGATAAAAATTAAAATGAAAAGTACTTTAATAGGTGCTTTTATATCGCAAGTGTTTCTAATAAAAAAATTATGCGATTCATCCGATTCATATCATAATCGTACTTACAATTAGTTTGTTTCGATAAGCAGATCAGTCGATTATCAGATGAAGCGATAGTGTAATAAACACGCGGATCGCAAAGTGTTAAAAATCACGTACTAGCTAGGTATATGTATATAAACTCGTCAAACATTATCGACATTCGCAGATATCCTTTTGTCATCTGTATGTTTCCTATTTTGAATTTTAGCGACTAGATCTTCGAGTTTTGACGAAAAGTACTTTGACAGTTTCGTCAACGTCTATTCCGTTGCGATTGTTTAAAGGAACAAACTTTAGAGACTCGCAGAGTAGACAGAAAGGCGGTATGGAGTACAAAGTTTAACGAGATATTACTTTATACTCCGAAATAGGAACTCGCTGTTTATAAACGACAGATAAACGCGCTTAATTCTTCGTATTATTGTTCTAACTGACTTCGTTGTAATTCTATGAAATAAACATTTTCATAAAACGAACATTTTTGTCTGTTTGTTTAACTCTTCGTACTTTTTGGAAATATCGGGAAACTTGATTGCATATTTATTATATAATTTTAGATCGCGGCAATTTCGAAATAATTTATTATTCTTATATTATTCAGAATGTTATTTATACACACTCAAATAAGCCATTTTAATCTTTAAATTTTGATTTTAGTATCCTTTTTAAAGAGAAAGAATAAAGATTTTTATAAAAAGAATTTTGCATAACATTTATAGAAAATGAAAATTAATAAAGATGTTCGAAATCATAATTTCTCTCGGTTATGTTAAACGTACTGATAAAATTTTATTATTTTCAGTCTTATTATTGTTCGTACTAATAAAAAATTTGCTTTTAAATTAATATCTTAAATTAATTGGAAATATAAATTCAAACATTGGACTCCTTATAATTAAATATAACAGTAATAATTTAGGCGGCTGTTTAGGAGCCAGCGCAGTAAGACAAGCGCATATATTAAATTCTAAAGTATATTTTACTATAGAAAGTCTTAAATTAATTGTAGGAATCTTAAATTAATTTTCTTGAATCATTATTTCAATAAAGTTCTAAATCGATATTTTGCAGGGAATTTTGGTACCAACAGGTATAGCATCGATAACTTTACAATAGCTGATTTATGCAACGGTTTCCGTTCGTAGGCTCCATCTAGAGATCGTAACTGCCGATATTGAAGATATCTGTCATAATAAATTTTAATTAGCAAGAGTATAGTACCGAGATTAAGAAAGTAGTATTCCGATTCTTCCTTAAACATACGATAATGAAGCGGATTTAAATGTCACAATAAAAAATTCCATGATAGAACAAAAGCTTATAATAAATAGATGAAATCGTAGGTAGACGGGGATATACATTTTCGTTTCGAAGATCGATAAAATGTCACTCTTTGTAGGTGCCATACTACGCAAATCAAGCTATAAAGAGCCTATGTCTAATAAACGAGCTTCAGACGTCTATTAGAAATCGATACCATGTCGAGCAAATTTATCCCGCGGATGACGCATGCTAAGAAATGTGAAGTGCGATTAAAAATAAGAACAACCCGCTCCGTCCACGCCGCTTTAGATTCTCTCTCGCGATAATTTATTAAACGTAAAAATTCTAACGCTAAATTACTATCGCTGCAACACGAGGAGAGATAATTGTATACCGCGAATATATTAATCGGATCCAAACTTAGCCGCCATCGCTCCCTAAATTTAGCGTCACGTTTAGCGCTAAAGGTGGCTGCCCGATTCCAAATTTTATTCGACTGATATATAAAGCAAAGATCCGGTGAAAATTGTACGATCTCGCCTCATTTAAGATAGTTAAATATTATTTTACTGTCGCTATTTCGTGTGTATGATTATCGATCTTTATCGTCTTTGGCGAACTCTCGCTCGTCGTCAGTCACAAAGGCGCATCTCGACAATTCGCTTTTACGTAAGCACTTACTTTCATCGCGATCAAGTTTGCAATTAATTACGCCAATTAGTGCAGTCGACGTTCGTCGAACTCACCAACGTTCCTCGCCGAGAGATCGCTTATCGGTTTTTTCGTGTAATACTGGTCTGATACGGCTGATAAAAGTGTCAAGAATGAAAGGATTCCAGTCATTGATTCATACGAGTACTCTTATCTCGCGATTATCAAGATTGTAGATATTTCCTAGAAATGTATTTATCTATCGTTATATGTTATTAATTTTTTGAAATGTTCTCTTGAATGTAAAGTAGAATTTCATCGAAAATTTTACATTCCATACTCTTTGTTCTCGTTATTTAATTTACAATTGAAAAGTTCATTAATATTGTAATTTTCAATGGAATGTTTAATTAAAATAAAAATTAAATATTTTTCACGATATCATTAATGTCGGCTGATAACATATCGCAGATAATATATCCATCCAATATTAATTTATTTAGTAGCAGGATGACACTCGTTCATATAGAAACGAAAAAGTACACAGATACGAGATATGTTCGCATGACCTGGTGAAGCAAATAAGATATTTCGAGAAAATAGAGATTTTATATTTAAAAAAAATCTAAAATCTTTTTTCGCATCTATATTTTTAATCAAAAAATTGTTTTACCTTCCGAATGAGTGAGAGATGTGATTTCATTTGGGAAATATATTTTTGGTAAAAGTCAATAACGTAAGAAGGGAAACTTATAAATATAACTTTTGTGTTACACATTAGGATCTTCCGTTGTTTTATATTGTGCGACAATTTACACGGAGAGAAACGTAAACGTCGAATAATTCTCGAAAACAATTTTTTTCTACAAATATCACGCCAACACGGTTTCATTTGTTTCGAAAAATAAAAACAGAGAGAACCAGGTTGCAGTTAAATTAAATTTATAAGCGAACAAGAGTTTCTCTAACAAAGGTGAAGCCAATATTCTATCAATGTTTGCAAAAACAGTTTGCCCGACGCGGCCTGTTTTCACGTTGATCGTGTTAGGGAAATTCGTTGTGTAACATTACGAGCGGACTGGTTAAGTCGCGTGCCGATTCTCTAAAAGGAATTGTCTGCACAAGTATTGGAATTCGGAGTTCGGATATCGGAGTCTAAATAAAGCGAAGTTGTCGGATACAATGTATCGAGTCGACTCCTCTTAATGAGTCCATCCTATAGTCGCAATACAAGCTATTTCATAAATAACGCGACGTAATTATTCGCAATTCTTCGGCAAATCTGAAATAAGTTTTTGAAAGACAGTGAAAAAACAGAAGAGATGAGTTATACTGCGAGCGAGTCTCAAAAGTAATTTGAAGCAGAATATATCAGGGATTTTTTTACGGTTTTTTTCTATAGAGTCTTTTACTTGTTGTGAAACACTCGGTACAACCCTGATTTCTCAATGAATCGACCTTTGTACAGCCACAAGAAACTCGTTCATCGCGGTTGGAGAAGCCGCGGCGGAATGCCGGCAAATTATTGCGATACGACGGAAATTGAGGATCCCGCCACGTTTGTGTAACATCGCTCGTTTGCTCGTGGGGAGAGTTACTATGCGGCGATTTACGTAATGAGCTAAGAGAGCGAGAGGAGCTTCACCAAGAATTATCGCCATGCCGTCATGCAGCCCACGCCGCGCCGGGACTTAATTACTTTCATCGACGGAAGTGGTCGTTTGCAACGGTAATCGGCAATTTATGCCGGTTTACGCGCCTAAGCTCCACTAATCAAAGGGTCAGCCCTTGGTGACGCGGGTTTTATTTTGCAACGCATTGTTTCTTAACATTTGCGTAATTTCACGGATCGAAAGACTAATCGCAGCTCGCTAAGGATATCATTTCTAAAATAATTAAATCTTAATTATCCTCAAAGTCTTGACAAAGTCTTGACGCGGGTATGAAATAATTTTAATTAATATGTTATTTAAATACAGTGAATATAAAGTCGTGGACATTATATAGTTATAACAATGGTAAATAAAAAATTCAATTAATAATATATATTATAATAATATTATCACATATATTATTACATAAACTTTATAAATGATATATATTATTATTATAAATGTAGCATACACATGGCATATAATTATTGTTATCCTTATTAAATATTACTAACGTTATCATTAGAGCGTGAGCTCAAACGCTGAAAGTTTCAGATCAGACGCAAGCAAAACGAAAGGTAAAAGAGTAAGAAGACTGTTCGTCGCGAAAAAGAGAAAAAAGAAGTGCAAAACGTGCGAATCACTGTAGTCGCGACTCAATGAACGATTGTGTTATAATACGATGAGGAGCACGATCCAAGGAGCAAGACTTTCATGCGATAATCGTCGGTTATACAAGCGGCAAGTGAAACCGCGTTATTTCCGGTCGCCCGGTTCATCCTACGCGCGGCTATTGAAATTCCTCTCATGCCCGTACCGAGATCGATATTGCTCGGCAAACAATATCGGAACTGTAATACATCTCGGCTTTATCACAGGTAAATATATTGAGGAAAAAAATTAACAACTTCATAGAGAACACTCGGTAGAGAATTACGAAGTTGTGTTACACGTCAATCTCTCCCCCGAAGTTGTTTTCCAACGAGAGATTAAACTAAAAGTTCAGTTAAACAAGATATTACTGTAAAATTATTATTATAAAACTCAAGAATCGCGCGCATATTAAGAACTTTCACTTATTCTTGCTTGCTTCTTAATATAAAAGAAACTTAAGAAACACAGTGGGATTTATAACTGTATTTGACGCAAATAAGACAAGTGTCAGAAACAAGGCTCGCAAATTCTAAATAATGTTTTTCCATTTAGACAAGACATGGAGAAGGGTACGTTTTATATAATTTTTATCGCTAATCTTTTTATATAAATATCATTTATAGTCCCCCTCAATGCCACTTTCTTTCTCACGTACCAGCTTCTTGTGTGAACGAGGAAAAATGATCTTTCACAGAATACCCTGCTTTTCTCTTCTCGCAGCTGTACAAACCCAGCCAGGTCTTTACAGCCATCGGAAATATCGAACTTGCAGATTTTCTTAAGTCGATCTTGGAGACGTGTTGCGTATACGAATTGTTTCTCGCAGCAAAGTGACGAAAGGAAATTCCCTACAGCCGATGGCACGCGTGTTGCACGATTGACACAGCTGCATTGTAAACGGCACGCGCTCTCTCTTCAAAGTCAATAGATTCCACGTTCAATTATTCAATGACATATCAAAAAGTATGTAACACAGGAGGCCAATTATCTCACTTGATAATTATATACCGGGGGTATGTAACGATCGAATGCACCTCCTCTCGTGGGTACACGTGCGGGAGATCGCGTTTCAATGGAGAACAATAATACTATTTATTACCGGCGTACGCCGGTTTACAAATAACAACCGATCAATTCATGACGTCATCACGGTGTGGTATCCTCGCTCCGAAGAGGAATCCTGTCCTCCCCGAAGCGAGGCACACGGCCTTGACCAATATCTGACGGAGCATACTTAATATTTTATCGAATTATCGCGCGGCCTCTGTGTCGGAAACGTGTATTTAGGTCTCTCGCGCAATTAACTTGTACAAATTGCAAGTAAATTTCCTCTAGAATATCGTAAAAGTTAAACAGGCTTAACTTTATGATTTACACTTGGCGAAAATTTAATTGAGTCACGGAGTTAGCGTTAGCCTTGTGAAAATAATATTTTAGCCCTTCAAAATAACAACTCCTTAACAATCTCGCTACTTTTGTTACGCAGAGGCAGCGCGAAAACCGCGATAGCTTTACGAACTATCGCAGGTGAGTACTCTCGGCGATTGCATAGAGAACTCGCAAAACCACCGTTCTCGTTCTCTGCATTCCGTAAAGCGGAGTCCGAACTTTTTAATTTCGCAACGAGAGAGTACGAACTCGTTTGTAAGCCGAGCTATACCGCGCTAGAGTTGCAGCGAGTACAGTGGCGTGGTGATCGGACAAATAATCGATCCTGAGGGGGCCATACGCTGCACCACCCGTTGACCCTACTTTTTCCATTAACGCCGATTCGGCACGATCCTTCCTTCCCAAGGTCTAGCCCCGGCTGTATGCGAGGAATAATAAGATTCTACACGGAGAGAGTTGACCGAGATGGACGACAAGGATGCAGGTTCTCGCGTGGGCGCGGGAAGTGTGGTCTCTCTGCTATGCTTTCTCTCATCCGCCCTCCTATTCGCCCCCTCATCGATTACTTTGGCATCGTTTGCCTACCTATCGTTGGTCCTATCGTGATGTAAGAATACGAGGTGTTCGTATTTCCAAGATGCAGGGTAGGTCGATGATATCAATCAGAAAATTAGTCTAAAAGGTTATAAGCCAATATGTGTTATTAGTAAAGCCATCATTACTGCGCGTATCTATGGGAATGTCACATTTTTCCTTTTTACATCATGTGAGTCCTACATTACTTAATGAATGCGTTACGCTTGATGAAATCTTATATACGTACGTATTTTTATTCTTATATTAAACATCGCCTCTCGTTTAATTGTCACTGCAAGTTCCTTCCTGTCGACCTTCCCATAAATTATTCATCTCATTGTGAGCGCGAAAGGAAGTCCCAGAAAGTAACAGATATTTACGGAGTTTTCGTGGACAATGAGATCTTGCGAAGCAAATAAATTAAGTAGCTCTACACGACCCTTTTGGCCTGGCCCTCAATATGTTGATGCACTTCCAGCTCCCCCTCTCCCCTCTTCTTCATCGTCTTATTGTTACCTGTGATATATGTGCGGGCAGATCTTCTCACGCTTGACATTCGTTTTCACGGGACACCCTGAAAGGGCCGCGAGCATGGCGCACCTTCTCGGAACTGTGCCCGTAGTTGTTTTATATCATGTATTCCGAGAAGTCCTCACTGCATTTCCGCAGCCAATGTCGACAGCGGATATGCTTCGCATTATGCGGGACGTTTTCCCCGAGTTACATACCCGATTGTGTCATTAACAAGTCGAAACTGTCAAGACATCGCTTCAGGAGAAGGAAAAACAATCGGTTCATTCACAATCTGAATATAGAGAAGATCTTGTTAAGAAAATGTTGAAAACGTGTCTTCATGTAGACACATATGTGGAAAGATCTCTGTTCCAGACAATATATAGGAAAGAGATAGAAAGAGACGAGAATAAAAAACAATTTTCTGGAAAATAAAAACTTGCGAGTAAAGCATATTTCAAAACGTTTGATTAAATTGTATTAGAGAGGGATTTTTTTCCATACCAAATAACTGCGATTAAAAGATGAAATTTTCGATTCAAAATAATGAAAAGCTCTAAAAATATTTATAAAAATTAAGACGAAAAAAATAAACTCGATATAAATAATTTCTCGATAATTTCAAAAAGACAAATTAAAAAATATTCATTGTGAATTTGATTTTACATTAATCAATATCCATCATCAATTTGATTGAGTTCAATGCAATTGTGATAGAAATTTTTTTTTTTGGAAAATATGTCTCCGTAAATAATAGAAAAATATTCTTATTTTTCTTTATCTTTATTTACAAATTATTTCTACGTCAGTACAGTTCTGTTAGTGACTGTATCGTTTGTTGAATTGCAAAATATTTGTTTAAGTTACAATAAAACGGTATTTGTTTTATCTATAGCTGTGCATCTGTGTAGAAAGATAAATGAGTTTGAATGAGTTCAGGTGGATTTTTATCGTCAATGAACTCTACGTCGATAACTCCGTGGATGAATTTAAATTCTTTCCGACTCTTTCCCTCTTTTTGTCGATCGACGGAATCGTGTAAGAACAGAACGAAGGGGAACCAGAGCAAAAAACACTGATGGGCAGTTTTACGGCTATAGATGGTAAACGCACGAGGGAGAATTTACGTCGTGGGATGTGCGTGCTTTAAGAATGTGGGCGCACCAGTTTTGAGAGTCATTGAGAGAGAGAGATAGGCGGGCGCCCATATTCAGACAGAATCCTACAGACATCGTAGGAGCGTAGGAGTAGACAAAAACAAAAAAAAAAAACAAAAAAAAGTATCCAGACCCCACCCACGGATTTGAATGTTTTATCATCTGAGTGGACAAGCGGCTTGATTGCCCCCCAATGATTGACCATTATTTCAATTAAGGCTGAATTTTTCAGATTGCCGAGATTGCGGGGTCTTTGCTCGGAATATTGTAAACAGAGAGCGACGATCAATTATGGTTATTACCGTAATTGTTCGTCTATATTTAGACATTGCTCATTATTGCTATTATTACATACTACCTGATACGTACATTTGTCATTCTCTGGAAATTTACGTACATTATTATTTACTACGGAAAGACCAAAGCGTGTAAATGGATTCTAGACATTTTTGTATTTTTTAAATAAAAAGATAAAATGTTTCGCGAATAATACGTTATACATTTGTACAACAAAAAAATGTGATTATTCAAAGTGCAACGTAAAAGGACATAATAAATTGATATTTAAACGCATCTTTTATGAGATAATGTTACGCAATATCTTTTCAAGCATCAATAAACAATGTTTATTTTATACATTTCCAGAAACGTGATACTCTCGCATAAACACAATTGGTTATTTTTGTCGAACGTACTACAATCTACTGCGGCAATTCGATCATCTGACGTATTATCGTAAACACAATACCGTCTCTCTTTCTCCCCTTTGTGTAAATATCGTATGCAATTTAATATTCTATATTTATTCCGCCACAAGCGTAACTGTATCAAGCGAGCCGTTTCGCGCAATATTATCGGAAATAAAAGGATACGGTCAAAGCGAAAAATGTGATTCAGAAGTTTCGCAGTGGCTAATCGCACGTATAATACACTTTACATAAAGCAGCGATTAAATCAGGATTTCCGCCGGTGTAAGTCGGAGCAATAATCGATGACCGCAAGACGACCGTCGTCGTCGACGTACCTGTTTGTAGAATGAAAGATGAAATCCGACGGAGAGAATCTCGCGCGGTTATACATCCATCCCTTTCTCATTATCACCGACAACAGGATGCGGTTAGTCACGGCAGCGCTAACGAATCTCAACAAACGGCAGTTATTATCTGTCGTCATGGAAAATAATAGCATCTTTAATGCAAAACGTTCAATGCAAATAAGCAGCATTAGTAGCAATTTTAGAATTAATCTCTCTCATTGTGACGTAAATATCGTGTATAAAAATATATTTATAGTAGAGTGCGATAAATTTTTTACACACAACGATCTTATTGTTTGGCTATTCTAGTGAAGAATAAATTTTATTTATTAAGATGTTCTAAAAAAAGTAACGCTCGATTTTATAAATGTAATAGGTAATAATAAAATCGGATGAAAAGATAAAAAAGTCTCTTTTAATATCATAGAGAGAGAGAAAGAGAGAGAGAGAGAGAGAGAAAGAATTCTATACATAACATAACTAATCGACGAACTGTTCTCTCTAGACGAGCTGAAAATATTCTTTCAAAATCACTGATTTCTATTTCGTCTCTCTCTTTTGATTTGATTCTTATTTTTATCCCTTTAATTATGTTTCCTTCGTACAAGGTCGCAGTCTGCGTCGAAAGTCCTACGCGTTTAATGCCATGAATCGTACCTGTCCCTCTAAGTGGCGCATAAAGAAGCCTTTTATAACGTGTACGAGAGCCGGCGCTGCAAAGAAAGCTGCCGGATGCGGTGGGGAGGCGAGGGGGGCCTCATTATCTTATCTCGAACCATTTCCTGTCAACCTGGGGCCGCCTTTCGTAGTGGTGTTACGCATACGCACGCACACCCTCGCGCGCGGCGCGCAACGCGAATGCACTCACGCACGTGGACGCGCGCTTGTGATGTGGAGGCTTAGGGCCGCTTCCGGCGCGTGTGCGTGTGCGTTCCGACGCCGCATCTGGCTGCGAAAACGCGCTGCTCTGCGAGCACGATTATCATTTTTCTCTCACCGATGCAGGATGCATACTGGCGGCTGTGACGAATTTTCGTGAATTCGGCCTCTGCTTCTAAAACGGGAGATGATATTTCTCGTGAAAATATTTGACACTTGGTACAAGTCATATATTAAAGAAAAAGGTTAGATGTATATGAGATTAACAAAAGATTGAAAGGTTTAAATAATTAAGAAATTATTAAATATCCATTTAATGACATTTAATTTGATATGGAATGATTCTCATGAGAAAGAAGCTAAATGTTGAAAAGTCAAATTATATGTATAATTAATATATTTCATATTTTCCATGCAGCGCTCTTTTCTTAAATAAAAAAATTGAAATTTAGTCTTTTTTTATTTAAGAAATCATTACATAATTATATACATTCAATAAATTGCAAATATATAGAATAGAAAAGTAACTTTATTACTTTTTATATGTATATTTATTTCGTTTGGAAATCACAGACGGCATTAAATAAATTATTTTAATTACAGTTCGGCGTATATCCATATAATGTTCGGCGGAACTATCAAATTATCTTAAAACATGGTTTGTACATCACAAGTGAAGAACGAGTGAAGGAAAATGCCTATAATTGAAATCAATAGAGATGAAAAAAGAAACGGACAAAATAATCCTGGGCACCCCGTGAAAAAGGAACTTACGAAGGCTTCCCTCGTACATGATGAATTCATTTTCTTGCACGGATTATATCGATCCACTGGTACTCGTAGCCCGGGTTAACGACCTTGTTTTCCACTACGGCAACTCATGAGCAAAAATAGATATCGCGAATCGCCATCGACGCGCTCCGTCTTTTTCCAGGCTTTGTGCACGTTAGGGAAAAAACGATTTAATTTCTAACCAAGGCATATAATTTTAGGTCATAAAAAACTGCAATGAAAATAATTCAACCTTACGCTTGTTTTTATAACAAAGCGATTTGAGAAACTCGAAAATCATAATTGTATCTCAACTGACTTACGCAGCTAGTGAAATCTGCAGCAATAAAATAATATTTTTAGATAAAAAAAATTTAACGAAATTACTTGCATGTATCATTCAATTAGAAAATAAATTATCGAAAAATAACAAAGAGTTGACGTAAATGTGAGAAACTGTCTTGTTTCTTTTAATTTGTTATTATTTTTAATAAATTTTGATGCGAAAAAGAATATTTTTTGTACATCGTTGGACTAAATTAACAAAATTATACACTCTCGCAATTTCGGGCTCGTGGAAACGTTGAAACTTCAGAATGGTTTTGACTCAGGCAGAGGCAATTGAAACGTTTCCTGCGGATGTTTCGCTTCCTCGAACAATTCGTCTGGAGCTCCAAATACAGATCTCATGTTAAAAACATGCCGCTAAAAACTACGCTGAATTTCGACATGTCGCTATTAATAATTTACGCTTGTTCTTTTTTTTTAGATAAAAATAATTTATATATTTACCTCCAATGGCATTAAAAGTGATAATTGAAAGTATAATAATTCACTGCGAAAATGTTCTGTAAAATTGTTAGAAATAACTGCGACAAATTATAAAGAAATGAAATGTTTGTACATATCTGTATATTTTTATATTCGAATGTTGGATCCAAGTATTGGAGTAGAGAGAGCTACATTTAAATACTCATACGGATTTTTAAACAATTTACATCTCATTTGCGTATTACAATAGACGATTTTTAGCTCTTATTGCGTTCATTGGCGATGATATATGAGTATTTCAAAAAAAAAAAAAATGAGAAAGCATTAAAATAGTTTACAACATTTAGATATCTAAAAGTAGAATTCGACACGGTATAAGTCATGAAATCGTTTTATCGAAGAATTCGAAAAAGTTAAATCAATTTTCATAATTTCCTCAAGTTATTAGTTCCCGAGGTCGATATAAATTTAATTTCTACAACTTTGAGATTAATTTTCTCGGCAAGCTCTCGTTAAATCAATCTTGAAGCGGATCCCCTTGTTCCTCTATCTGGTTTCATGACACGTTTCAATTATTCGATTTCCGTTCCGTACTCGAACGACCTCAGCATCACAGCAAGTTATCTGCAACCGACTATTCCTCGTTACGGTAGCACGTTGCGGCGGGTCAGTTATCGTGCGATTAAACGACAGCGGCGTTGGCGCACTGAGATCATCGTTTAAAAATACTTACGTACGTCTTCGCGCGTGACGCGGGAGATCCGGGCGGACGTGAAGGATCGAGCAAATCGTCCGTAAAATGAATCCTCGCGGATACCGTCACGTTGTCACGATATTACGTGTTTCTACGAGGGTATGTCAAGTATCGTTTTCGTTGCTCTCCGCTCGCAGTGTTGGATCGATAATTCAATGAGGCGCGAGGCTCCCGCGAGACACGAGTCAATAAAAGAAAAACCACGTAAACGTGCCTTATCGTCGACGTTTCCGATTCATAGAATGTAACGGTAGATTGAGTCGACGGAAATGTCTGAATGGACTCACGAGTAGAAATACTACTATCTCACCTGCGAGCTAGCTCGCGAGCCAATCGTAGGCCAATAATTTCTCGTTACATTACGTTTCCTCGGGATGAATGGAAAACGACGGTCCGAGCGCGCGGGGGACACAAAGGAATCGTAATAAATTATGAAAACCAGTTATAGCTCCCATCGACCTTGCCCATGTTATATCTCTATGCGCTATCTATTCACTACGGTAAATAACGTCGACGCGGCCGGCTCGGATAACAACTCCTCGGCTAATCTTATTAACGTCGTCTGGGCGCCGCATTTGGCGACGAAGAAATTCATTTTGCAATGTAATTAATTAATTTGAACTACGTAAATAAGTGAGTCAAACGAAATTGAAAATAATTGTTGTTAGAAGATTGAATATTACATGACCGTTGAATTTAATACGAAGCCGGGTGTCATGTCAAACAAATCAAGTCGAAATTAGACAGGTTTTTGTACCAAATACAAATGTATGTAAATAGATACATTAAAGATGTAATGGAGAAAAGTTATGATAGAGATTATTTTACTGAAATATTTGCAATTAAATGAGAAGCAATGACGTTTGCAAAATTTAAATCAACATTTGATCAGTTGCGAACGTAAAATAAATAATATAATGCAATAAAATCTGTAGTAACTGTGGGAGTTACGTTCTGCAAAAATTGAAATATGCAAACATCGCGGAAATTTGCAAATAACGAAGCAAAAATACAGAAGCTTGTACAGAGAAACATATTATATATTAAAAAAAAATAAAGTATAAAAATATAAAGGAAACGTAAAAATCTCTTTGATATTTCTTTTATAAGAAATTCTAATTTCGCGAATTCCAGCTAATTATGAAAACAACTAAAAATGAAAGCGTCAGAAATATATCCGTTGTTTCATCACTTTTGTTAATCCCTCTGTGGATAAATGAATTTCAAGCCACGTGAAAGACGTTCGCGCGAGCATCGAACCGCGAACCCGCGAAATACGTGAATAAAGAAGCTTACAGCTTTTACTACTGTATTATGCAACACGACCACGCATTTGTATTATCTTTTAGTCACGTGTACTTTGTAATTGGTTACTTCCTGCGGTTATTATCTTATCGCGCGTGTCTCGGCGATATTATATATCTCATATCTCGCTCTCTCGCATCTCGTGCATGGTATATTTTTATATTTTATATATTGTATACCAGAGAGAGTGTACTGCGTGCGTGTGGCTGCCCACGTAGTATTTTCCGTAATACTCTGGGAGCTTAGGACTGTTGGAGAAAAATGTGCAAAAATGTACGACTTTACTATTTGTAAAGTCACGATTGAGTAACACCAGTGGTCCGGGACATATCCGACTTGCGACTGCATCGCGAAATAATGACCGTATGCCTGTTACGTACGCGCACAGCTGTTAAGGTCATCAGTAGGCAGGTATTGCTTACGTCAATCCGCCGTACGCATTATCGTACCTGTCGTAATCGGCGCCTGCAACGTAAACGCGCGCGCGACTTCCCTTTCGTTTGCGTACGCTCATCTACGCGATTCAGCCCGGAATTGACGCGTGATTTTTATCATGACGTAAAGCTACAGCGTGTGTGGGCTGCACCTTTTGTTCTATTAATAAATTTCTGCTGTCTATTATGTATCCTGCCTCGTCAGAGAGGTATACACGTGTGACGATATTTTGGTAATATTGTAATTTGTTTTATAAATAATCTATAAAGAAAAACCAAACACACAAAACACTTAATTATAAGCCTGATTAACAGGAATGGCTCGATAATTTAGGCCACTAACGAATTTATTATACCTCGGAGAATATTATAAAGTAATAATTTACGCGATCCACGAGATTCTTTATTTTCTTTTTATATAGTTATTCAAATAAAAATTTTTTATTTTGAGCCTTGAATTGGATCTAATCATTTCAATATAAAGGTCGACGTTATTTCTGAAGAGGAACTATTTAATCTTCATTTTTTAAATTTAAGCTACTAATGCTGGTGATATTAATAACTCTCTGAACTTAGCAAAATTAATTATATTACTTTGCAAAAACTATTTTTTGTACGTTAAATCTCGCAATTATTTTAGAAACCTCTGACGAGCACTGGAGAAATTTGGCTTGCGGCATTAACATTAAAAAATGTACAAGAAATCTGTTATTACAAATATTTGGTAAAAAATTAATATAGTATTAAAATTACAATTTTTTAAAATAATAATTAAAAAGGATGTTTACTACTGCTGTACTTATTTCATCCATCCGTATGAAAACTCGTTTATTTTTACGTAATACGTTTCTTTCTTTAAAGCGATAGTAGCATTACCATTTAATTAAGTTTAACTTTTCTACCGTCTGCGTTTGCCGTTTTATAATGATAATGAGGGAAAGTAGCAACTTTGTGAAAATGAATGAGAATCTGTTGAATTCAATACGAATGTCCGATTGCAGCATCGTAAACAGTTTACGCGTGACTTCATTTTAAAGTCAATAGACCTACTCATGATGTAAGAAAACAGATGTAACGTTGTACATAATGGCCAACGGACACTTTCAGCGGACTCGACAATTGAGTGAATGCTCGCCGTTATCGGTGCATTTTTCTAAATCATTCGATCAAACCTTTAGATCTAGCAGAATACATCGATAGTAGCGAACCACTCACTCAACTGTTGAATTCGCTGAATACGTCCAATCAAATTTGGGCTTGGGTCCAAATTCGATTGGGCGTATTCACGTGGATGCATTCATTTGGATGCACTCTCCTATTGCGCATCCACGTGAATACCTGTCTTATTACATCATGAATCTATTTATTTAGGTTTAACGTCAACATTCATACGCGACTAATAACTGCTGCTGTTTTCATATCTTACTACTTATTGTAGCAATCACTTTGGAACAAAAGAATACGCGCGCGCAGTTGAGAGATTTTCTAAGAATTTTCATGGTTTATAAGGTAAAAAGTTTATTTCTTTCTAGGAAAATCGAGGATTTTATAATACCTCATTAAAAAAATGAAAACGAACCCCCATTCCCCGCCTTGATCCGATTGCAATTATAATAATTATCCGCTCTCCCTAAACTAATTACGACTCAATAAAGCGCCATTTTTAGACGTAACGTGCCCTTCGTTGTAAAAAAACCAAACTTATAAATATCTCCTGACCTATTAGTAACTGTGAAATGTCATTTAAAACGGCACTGACATCACAAAGAGAACAATTCTAGCTGTCGTTCGCGTATGTTATTCTTCAAGCAGTAAATTTCAATCTGGCGGTGACCGTTCTTCTCGAAATTGCAGAAATGACATTTTTACAAATGCACGCGGATTAAGAGCTTCGCAGAAATCGCTATTTGTACAAAACGCTTCGGTCTAACTGTCGCAATTGCGCAATACGCGCAATCCCTACGTATATAGCGTTGCGCTCGCTACGCCCACCAGGATTTGCATCAGCACAGAATGATATGGCTTGACATCGGATAGCAGATGATGGCGAACGAGAGTATTTTATTTTCGGAAAGGTCAGGATTGAGGTGCTGGTTCACTATATTGTATCACTATAGTGATAGGACATACATCATACCTTACGAGGGCGTAATTGTCAAGAGAAATGTCTCGCTTTTTGTCAAGCTCCAAAAAGTATCCTTACTCGAGGATATATATATATATATATATATATATATATATACACAGAATTGTCTAGATATTAAAATTGTGTTATGTCACGTGGACATAATTATTAAGAGAATTGTCTCGTTTTTTGTCAAACCCTAAATTTTATATGATAAAAAATATCTTTACGCGAGAATATGCGACGTTCTCTAGATATTACAATCGTGTATTAATTATGTCGCAAACGTACGAGTCGTAATTATAATATTAAAAGAAATGTCTCGTTTTCTGTCGAGTACTGAATTCCTCATGATAAAAAATATCTCTACGCGATAATATGGAATTATCTACACTAAGCAAAAAATTGTTAATTTGATTAAATTATAATTTAATTCGTCTTTGTTTCTTTTGATAAAGAATGTACCATATTATATTTGAGAACTTAAGTACATACGTTATTCTTTAAAGAAAGAAAAATAAAGACAATTGAATTAATTTAAATAAATGAACAATTTTTTTTTCACCGTTATTATAATTATATGTATTAATTACTCGTACATAAATTATATATCCTATTTATGGATCATGTATTATCTATGGATGGAAAAAGATAAAGTTGAATTTTTTATTGTACACTTCTTATGATGTTAGTTTTTTCTTCCATTATTTAATATCTTTTTGAATAACCCTTCTCTGCAGTATTCCTTTATACTCGATTACAAAAAAAATCAATGCGTGAAAATACGCTAAAAATACTACCGTTGAAGCACTACTTTTCTAATAACTTATTATATCGCAGGGATAATGCGTGTAGGTGTTTCCTGTGACGTGCAATAGTTAATAAAATTCCGAGTTCGGTCGTTTAATGGAAAATATTAATGCAAAAACAATCAGCAAAGCTAGATTTTGTCGTCCCACTGTAGCGACTCCTCCGCATTCTTAGAATGAATTACACAGAAGTTATATGTATATGGTATATCCGTAATATATGGAATTTATAAATAATATTGTATAATCGAATAACATAATTTTCCGGAATCATCTTTAGAGGCATTCGAGCGAGCTGTCATGAATTTTGCATTACTACTCTCCAATGAGATTCGTTACTAATTCAACGTGCAAGACCTTTCGCCGCGTACCAATAGAGGCGACTCGCCCACGTCCGATCTCTTCCGTTAATTTTTAATTGCAAATTTCGCAATAGCTGACGTAGGAAGTACGAGAGAGATGGATAGCAACGAACGAAGGACAATAATCGTTTACGTGTCCCACAATTAGCCATGTTACACTGTTATTTCCATCTAGGATTCTTGCGCTGCTCCCACGCGTTTCATTGTAATGCATCGAAACGCTTGGAACGTTATTATGAGAGAGCATTATTAGATGCACAAGCAGTTTGTATACCCTAGGTACAGTTTGTATAACATCCACGTTTCCTGATATTTGACATTTCCACCTAGCTAGATTTATGTCTAGATATGAATTCGTTTGTGTAGTGCTTGATAGCAGAATTTCGAAGGGCGTCCGTTCGTACGTTATATAGAATGTCTGGAAAATAGCTTTGCGACATTAAAAGACTGAAAAGTGAAATAAATATGTATCTCACATTTCTCTTTTCCGTATACAAACAGTTTTGTTGAAGTATCTACAAATTTAGCTAGATATACAAATAATTTTCGACTGTCAAATTAATGTAGAATTAAGACTTGCTTACAATGCTGTAAAAAATTTTAATATTCTACCAATTAGTTTGAGCGTTCTACATATTATAATTATTTTGATGATCCAAACAAAACTAATTTTAGATTTTTATTTAACTAGTTTTAAATACAGCAGCAACATCATTCTTTCGGTATATAGAAGTTTTTAGATATTTCAGCAAGATTGCTCTTTCAGTGAATATACTCTTTAAAAAATTGCAAAGTTTTAATTATGTGTATAAAAGAGAAGGTAAAATGAAGCGTATTAATTATACTTTCAACTCTCTCTTTTTCTCGACACTTCATTTTGTAAATTACCGAGTGTCCAGTGATCCTTGAATCTCGGAATATATCTCGGAATTTTATGTATTTTTGAAATATTCCTGAAATTTTAGTTCTAGACTGACTTGGCATTTTTGTTTCATTCTTTACGCTATGTAAAAAATATCAACTTTGAGAGATTACGAAATTCATGATTCAATTTGTTCACAGTGTGCGCGCATACCCGACATAAAGAAGCGATAGTAAAAGAAAAAGAAGATCAAGAAAGAATTACATGGTATTGAAGAGTCAAAGAAATAAGATAAAGTTTTAAAGAATTAAGAAAAAAAGTGACTTCAAATGAAGCTTAAAAAGCAAGAGCGGACATTGAAAATCAGATTAATAATTTAATGAAGCATCAAGAAATTAATAATTTCATAAGATGTGATGTTTAATATAAGTTAATAAAAAGAAAAGTTGTGTTTGAGAGTGTAAACACAATTCCCTTAAAGATGCAATAAGGCAAAGTTTACTAATAAGATACTTGGATTTAATGCCAACAATTATAAAACAGAATATAAAGTAGAGAAATTATTGTTTGTGTTGAACGTTCGTTTGATATTATGAAGCAATAAAATATTGCACCATTTGTTTGCATTTCAATTTTTTTGTCATATATTTTAGAATCCCATTTTTAATACAAAAAATATAATATTGCGTGAATTATAATAATAAAAATTAGTTAATAAGAATCAATCAATCTGAAATGTTCTAGAATTATCTTTTTAACCGCACATATTGCTGGACGTCCTAATTAGATTCGTTATGTTTAATTGGTAACAAAAAATATAGATTACTGTTACAGCGAATATCTTACGCTGGCTTTTCCTTTAGAAAAAATTAAAATCGTGCAAGATTTCCGTTCCATCGTGTCTGCATAATTCTCTTCACGCAAAGGCTGGATGATGAGTCAGCCTCGGCGATCAGGCCGGAAATCGATATCAAGCAAGTAATCGACGGATTCGAGCTTTCTCTACAGGCGGTCGACGAGCAGCTTCCTTCTTCTGCTTTAATGTTAAAGCCTTCAGAGTCATCCGAGCATTATTGAGCGTAGGGCGAGCGAGAGAGGCGCGCGCGCGTGAAAGGATGGTCGGGTGCTCACCTTACCCATAGCACCCACGCGGATCGAATCCAATTCGTCGGCACGCGTCCAGATACCCGCGGAAGGTCACAGACGCCTGCGGCTCTTTCCCCCTCCCTCCTCGCCACATCATGTTCTGTATCAACCCTCTCTGTCCCATTTCCTACCCCCAACCCGTCCTTCACCCTCGCGAGAGATAGAGCGATGAAGCGGTGCATGTGGTGGATGCGGCGGCGGCCGTGTGATCGAACGCGAAAATCTTCAACGACAGCCGCCCAAATGAATGGAATGCCGACCTACGCCTGGCACACTCGTCTGATAGGCTGTCGTCCCCTCCTGCCAGGGTGAAAGAGAACAAACGGGCGAGCCGAGCTAAGCCGAGCTGAACCGAGCCGAGCGCGATGAACGGGCGAGGCCGAGGACGGACTTCGTGTAATGTAAACGGCAAGGGCCAAGGCCGTATTACTCGATGGCACGTTTTGCCATCCTCCTGCGCGTCTTTCGCTTCAAACTCTTTACAACCGCGACTTGACGTTGCGTATGTAACTGTATATGGAGTGCAACCGACAACGTGGGCGGGTTTGGCAAAATCTCATTAAAGTCGCACACAGATCGATTTTTCCTTCATCGGACATTTAATTGGACCTACCTATTTCTTCGTGGAAATTTTATGAATTTTCAACGCCTTTCGCTATATAATTATGCCTCAAGAATTTGTCTAAGCTTATCTAAAATTGCCTACAAACTAAGAGAGACTTTATTCTATGCATTTTTGAAGAGCAATTCGTTTGAAGAGAATCTCATTTTTTAATCGATTATAAACATTCGTATTCTCATTTGAGTATAATTAAAAAAAATTAATTAGTTTTACTGTTTGTGCATTCGCGCATGAAATGAATTCCTAAACTTTCTGTATATAAAGGGATTAAAACTTGAAATTAAATCTAGTTATTTCGGTCTCATTGATAATTTATAATGTCATTCTGATAAAAAAAAATCAATAGATTCCTACTCCTATATTGTACTTGTAATACAAATTTCAATTAATAATTCAGTACGTTGCAACCTAGATTAATAGGTTGTTTATGCTTCAAACTATAGCTAGCTTTATTGCAAATATTATTAATAATTAATATTAATACATTATTCGTACTTTACTTTTAAATCTTTTACGCGTAGCTATAGAGTGAGTCATAAATCTATTCTAAAAAACTACAAATTGTATCTCTTGATAAAAAGGAAGAACAAGCATTTCTCTCAAATTGAAAATACTCCATTATCGAAATAATGAACATAAATACAATAGTCAACTGATACTATTGTATTTATAAAAATTTCAAGTATTTTTTGTGTTTACAAAGAGTGCTTAAAAAGTCCTCTAGTTTCCATACATACAATAAAGAATCTAATCTGATGCATTCATTCATTATCTCAAGTCTATTTATGTACATTATTTTGATAACAATCGAAGCATCTTCAACTTGACGTTCATAAAAATAGTTGTTTTTTCCTTCTTATCTCGCAACACGAAATTAAAAGAGCGAACTTATTATTTATTCTGTATGTTCTTATTCTTTACTTTTTTCTATAAAAATAATACATAAATTACCATCATTGTTTACTTCAGTTTTCAAGGAACAAAAGAACAATGGAATTATTTTCATTTGGAAAATTCTTTTCTAATCTAAACAAAAACCTTTCTCTTTTCCTTCCTACATATACATTCATTCTTCCATCTAGTATATTAAATGTATATTAGTCTCTTTACAATAGCTATGTTGCGATGTGTAATCCTGACTTCTCTTTAATATCGTCTATACTCATTATTGATGCACAGACTATCTCATAAATGTATTGTGCTTCCACGAAGCTCGGATTGATTCCGCGAGACGAAGAGGTCATTGTTTTGTCGTACATACATCTAGGAAATCGTTAGTGCGCTTAGTATTACGTACGCTGCGCAGACTTGGACATACTACTGCGGATATATATCGATATACCATTACTTCACCACGTGGTACGTGATGCGTAGACTTATCGATCGGTGACAGGTGCCGCGATAAGAGAGAATTATACTGTTTACAAATAATTTCTTTCCGTATCTCACCGTGGATCGATCCTTCGTGTAACATACGTCCGTGCTTCGGATATATCACAATTGGATGTTGCAATCGCGAGCAGCACGGACATGTTCGGCAATGAGTGTGACGGAAGAGTTCATTACATAGCATATGTACGTATATATACATGTACATACACACGCGGTAAATAGATAACAGGAGGAAAGTGGCGATATTGATTCGATCGTGAGAGAGACGAGAGACAGAGAGTAGGAAAGAGAGGGAGGTGGCCTAACTAACGCGGGGGTGACAGGTCCGCCTATGTTCAGCCCTGCTGTTGGCGAACAGCACGTGCACGCGAGTGTGCGTGTGTCGGGTATATACGGCGGGCCTTCTTTTCTCTCTCTCTCTCTCTCTCCCCTTTTACGCGCGCCCACGTACGCGTGAGAGAGCGCGCGCGTGTAACGTGCGATGTCCCATTCCGCCGCCGAAGCCACTCCGCCGTTTCAACGACGGCTCAGTCAGCACCGACCCCCGACCCAACCTCCACCTCTACCCACGCCTAGTTAATGGAAACATCTTTTGTCAATGAACTGACGTCAGTCCGCGCGGCGATTGGCCGGCCGCGTGGGCTCACGTGACCGTTGACGAATCACGTTGCACGGCGGCCGCGTCTCGCCCCTGCGCGCGACGTACCGAGCGCCCGTTGCTCCATTCTTCGACGGACGGACGGTCGCGGTGTAAGGTGTGGCCTGCAGCGAGCGAGCGTGATAAGACGAAAGTAGAATTGTGAAAAAAACAATAGAAGAAAATTCGCGAAACGCGAAAGAAGCGGGAAGAAGAGGATCTTGTGTGTGTGTGTGTGTGTGTGTGTGTGTGAGAGAGAGACATACTTGGAGTCGTTGAAAAATTCCGCCCGTTTCTCGGTCGAGATAATTCGTCGACGCGAAAAAATAAAAAATTTCTTGTCTTCTCGGGGGCAGTTGTCAGAGGTACTCGCGAAGTGAAGGAGAGAGAAGAGGAACGACACGCCGAGGAGTCGTGCCGATCCGATCGGACGGATACGGAAACGCGGTCCAGCGTGTGCGCGGCGGCGGAACCTACGCTCTGAAGGTGGGGGCGAATGAGCGCGGTGGGGGGGCGCGGCAAGACGAGGTACGGCGGCGACGGTGGGAGTGAAGTGTGCGGCTTGCGGTGCAGGGCGCGACGAGGATGGAACGATCGCTGCTCGCGCGCGCCGAGAGAACGATGGGGGCGAGCTCACGGAGGGTCGGTGAGCGCGAGATAGAGTGAGCGCGTCGGTCGCGTACGGTCGGGTCGGACATGCATCTCCCGCACGGCGAGCGTAAACATTCCACAGCCGTGCCGTTAATTGGACGCGTCGTCTTGATTCACGAGGAGATCGATAACCGGGACAAGCTGGCGGTGGCAGCGACGACGACGACGACGACGACGGCGACGGCGGTTACAGTGGCGGCTACAGTCGCGGCTACGGTAGTGGCAACAGCGGCGGAGAAGCAAGAGGCGAAGGCGGAGTAACACGCAGCGCGGCGTAGTATCGCAGGAAATGATGGCAACGCGTGAGAACCCGTCGGAACGCGCCGTCGACGGGTAAACGTCGCGCGATCGTTCTCCCGGATGACGCATCCGGGGAACGTGTGCCGTCACTTAACTCCAAGTGCCATTTCGTATATATCCATATTCAGTAATTGTTAGCCGCAGGAGACGCTCGTAGAAACGCGCGTGCACGCATTCACTACGGGACACACGCTCTCCGTTCATTCGCTTTCATTGTGGAGAACGTGCGACAGGGCTGACGACTCCCTGGGTTCCGACGGGCACAAGTTCGTGACGTCTTACCGAGGAATCGCGCGCTATTTCCACTGCGTGGAAGTTTCTTCAAGTGACGACCAGCAAGAATCATCGTAATTATCCTCGTTAATTAACTACAGTTTTGACAGTTCTGTTGTTTACTGTTTGCCGGAGGTGCCGTGTCCAGTAATGACGGCACTTTGACGGCTGCGGAGGCTCAAGAATATCTTTGTGGCAGAAGCTCAGTGACTGCGATTTCTTTGAAAGAAAAACATTTAGGCTCGGAAGCTGTTTGCGGGACAAATCAGCGCCGTTTGCCTACAAGACACATAAATACGACAAAACGTAAGAGTGTGCTATAGAATACAAGTGTAAAGATTCAAGATGCCTGATAGTGCAATGGAAGAGGATCTTTTGGGTCCAGAGTGGCTGTTCGGGGAGTTGAGATCGCAGGATGGTCCCAACAAACTTCTTATTCTGGATTGTAGAGCACACTCGGACTTTTCTGATGCTCATATAAGAGGTTCGGTACCTCTCACTATACCCAGTATCATGTTGCGAAGATTGGCTGCTGGTAAAGTGGACCTCTTGTCCACAATACGGTGCTTAGATCTGAGAAACAGAGTGGAGATGTTTCTGTGTGGAGATGAAAACAGAAGAGGGACATTTGTACTAATCGGTGACTCTACAGATTCTGGAGGTCATCAGGGTGAAACATTACAAGTTTTGAGCCGGAGACTTAAAAGCAGTGGAGGAAATGTTGCCTCTTTAATCGGTGAGAGAGAGATCAATTTTTATCCTATATTCTAAGCCACTGTAATTCCATTTTCATTGAGATCACACGGTTTGACATTCTAAACGTGGTAGACTAACACATGATGCATCAAGTTTTTATATTTGAAACTATAGAATCAATCTTTATTCCATATAGAATATAATTCCACTAATCTACTATAATTTAATTTCTACTAAGATCACAAAGTTTGATATTTTAAATGCATTAAGCATTAATTTTATATTTGAAACTAGAATATTTTTATTGTTTTATTCCTGAATGATATATTGTGTGTAAATGTGAAATTAAAATTTGCAAAAATATGATATAATGTATACAAATTGATGTCAATATTCCAATTACTGATAAATTGTTATTTATGACAATATTTTAGAAACTTTTATGTAATAAATATATTCTTTTAACAAACGTTTTTAAATTTAACTATTAAACATCTCATACAATAGTTACTAATTATAACTCAGCATTCATATCATTTTATTGTCATATATGTGTCCACAAGCAGCATTAGTAATTGTAGTATAGAAAGGCTTTCAGAAGTAACAGTCAAAGCATAGAGACTGGTTGTGAATGAAATATTGATTTATGTGGGAGGCATTCCAGTAGAACCAGACACTTAATTCTATAGCCAGCTTTTATCTGGCTTTAGATAAAACTGTTCAGTCATTCAATGTTTTGTTTGACATGAGAAATTTACTGATTGCAAATGTATTAATACATACATTGAATGCAAAATAGAATATTGCTTACTTGTTTCAAGTTTTGTTTTAGAACCTTATTGATAAGTATTTTAAAAAAATGTATATATTGAGGAGATATAAATGTGATTATTAATTTTTTTAAGTGTTATATGTACAAAATTTAATTTCTAACTTACAACTAGTTAATGATGAGTTTATTGAAAATATTAATAAAATTTTTTTTAATTTGGAAATATTGATACTTTTCCTAATAATTTAGAATAAAATGATCAGATATATATTTAAATTTTACAAATATATGTGTGTTAGAAAATCTTTTAATTCATAATTCTAATCAGATTTTCATTTAGTCTTAATTAATTATATTATCAAGTTATATTTATGTATTTATAGGTGGTTTCGAAGCATTTAAAGATAAATACCCAGAGTGGTGCGAAGGTAGTCAAGCCACTAATGAATGTGACCCAGGTCAGGACAATAATGATGGTGAATTAATGGGCCTTAGATCCCTTCGGATATCCACTCCACCAACCAGGTCTTATTCAGACTCTGACAGTGACAGCACATGTGATTCAATTGGTGAGCAGACATTCTTAGTGTATATTTTTACCGTACAATTAAAAAGAACTATGCGATAGCAATTTATGTTAACAACAATATAATATATAAATAATGAATAATAATGTAATATATAAATAATACAATGTTGTAACATAATAATAATAATGAATGCGTTTTTCTGTATTTCAGGTCCTGAGGAAGATAAAGACTTTCCTGTGGAAATTTTACCTCATTTGTATCTCGGTAACGCGGCCAATAGCGAAGATCGCGAGGCTTTAGCGCGGCACAGGATACAATACATACTCAATGTGACACCGGATTTGCCAAATGTATTTGAAAGCGGCGGTTCAATAAAGTACATGCAGATACCAATAAGCGATCACTGGAGTCAAAACTTGGCTAGTTTCTTCCCACAGGCGATTCAGTTCATAGGTGAGTGACGATATACGAAGCAGAATTTTTATTAAAAACTAAATTTAAGCAAGAAATAAAAGTTTTTTTATTGTAGTTAATTTTAAAGTTAAAAAATTCTTTAATTTATATTTAAAAATTGCTCTTTGTAAGCATGTTTGTAAATGAAGCAAATAGTGAATTTTTTCAAAAACTTGTTGCACGAAACGTATACAAAAAGACAAAATGTTTCCGTTAAAATTCGGTTATTGATTGATATCTGATACTCTTACTCTGTTTTTAATGAATGTTTTGTCAATTATACGCTTGCTCTACTGTAAATTACCTATATCAGTGATCGATATATAATATTTACAATTTAAATCAAATGTTTTGTGTGCCGTACGTTTTAATAAAAAATTTTCTTGATATTAAATGTTTGATTTATAATTCACATTTCATATTACTTTAACATATGAGAAATAGTATAGAATGCGCGAATGTGATGTGAGATTTATTTATTGCATTGGAACTTTTTTCGTGTCAAAATCTTGTTCGGACCGCTTCTTCTTAAACAGGATTTCCTGTTTAAGAAGGTCCCCGCGTAGCTTCTGAAAGGGGCATTCTTATAAATAGGTTCGCCTAAATAGAAACTTTCCCACGTGGCGGGTAAGCCGCGCTAGACAATTAAACAACGGATGTCCGGTTAGGCCGAGAACTATATTTACGTCTGAATGACGAGGTTTGACATTGCTATTGAGCCAGTCTGGCATTTTTGACTGTTCCGACACATTACAATGTTTGATGATTCGACTTTCCTTCGTTAATTTCATTTAAACGAATTTAACACGACATGCACTGTTTTCTGTAAAATTTTTATCATAATTTTCTATTTAACGAACATTTAATATATCTACGAATAGTAATGTAAAAAACGCTAACTAATATCCTATTTGTATAATTTTTATTAAATAAGAGAGCTTTTAAGCAACAATCTCAATATTTTAACAATATTAATATAAAAGTATATTTTTCAATTTTTCTAATATCGACTGATTGTAAAATCCGACTTTCATACTTTGAAAAGTCAACATAAAAATTTTCCTGCATACTTCATAATTTCGTGCAATTAAAAAATTTTTAAATACAAATAAGTACTAAATATCAGCGTAATAATAATAATCGAGATGATGGTTATAAAATCGTAAGATTAAAATCGCTAATTGCGTATTTTTCAGAGGAGGCACGGAGCTCAGACAAGGGAGTGCTGGTACACTGTTTAGCTGGAGTTTCTCGGTCCGTCACGATTACCGTGGCTTATCTCATGCACAAGTGTAGCCTCAGTCTGAATGATGCTTTCAACCTAGTACGTAGTAGAAAGTCCAATGTTGCACCGAATTTTCACTTTATGGAGCAGTTACACAGCTTCGAGCAAGAGTTGAGGGACCGAGGGGGAGAAAACAAGAATAACGACCAAAGGTGCATCGGAGCATGTCGGCCCAATGGGCCCTGCAATTGTCCAGCGCCCAGTTTCCTAAGTCCCATCGATCTGGGACTCAGTCCTGACTCAGGAATCGAGTTTGACAGGTGGGCGGCAAGTACACCGGCCGAATGAAACGAACTTGGGGGTACCCAATACAAATTTTAGGTCTCCGTCACATGAAATTATCAGGAAAATCCTGATCGAACGTTATGATAACGCGCTTTATCATTTTTGATATGTGAGACGCATTGAGATCCGCCCTTCGCGGTATATCTCCAGATGAAATGGGATATTAGACGCGTTTGGCGAGCGCCGAGACGTAGCTGTTAGAGGCATCCGAAGTTAGTTATCGCGCCGATACCTCGTAATCTCTCGTTTCTTTCTACCGAGCCTCTCATTCCTAGCGTAACTATTGTATGGCTACGTTTATTAAAGATACATAAAGCATTTGAGTTTTAAAATTAAATTTTCAAAAGATTAATTTCTAAAGACACTCATGTAAGTAGTATCTTTACTACCGTGCTACTTATACAATATTCAACATTAATTTCAAATCAAGAAGAAAATAAACGTTCGTCTAAATTTAGAAAAAATTGAGGAATGAGAGGATTAAAAAAATATATACATATATCTCCGATTAGAAAGAAATTATCTCTTTGTTAGATGATTAGCTTTTCAGTATACGCGTTCAGTAATAATGCGCTTTGATATATTTTTGCAGCGACGATGCTTGTCTATCTTGAAATTTTCAGTTACAAAGATTGGGCATGTCACGTCAAATCACTCTAATGCGATGCAGTCGTGTTGTGGGAAAGAGTAAACGATTGATATCTTTCTGCAAAAAAAGAAGCAATGTTTATGTTTTTTTCTGAATTGTAGCAGCAAAGGATATTGAAAGTATTTTGTAAATGAGATTTCGTAATTTCTCATCACGCAACAGTCGCGTAATTGTAATTGTACATTCTGATGTTATGCTTCCAAGTTTTGAGAAACTTTTAGCATGTATGATTGTAAACGGTATGCGAGATATTGGATTCAAGCACTGTGTACTCGCGAGGTATAAAATAATGCATACCGCCATACCTCAAGAGAGTTCTAGAACATATATATACATATATATATATATATGTATATATTCATATATATATATTTTACTACTTCTTTCCCCAAATCCTTCAATTATTGAGGCTGTGTTTATTTTACTGCAAGCGATATTTCATGCGCGAAGTAATCTCTAAATGACGAGTTCCCACCAGGCAATTAAAAGTAAATATCACTGCTTAGTGTACTAAGTTCTATGGTATAATTAAAGGAGATGATCCTGTATACACAGAGGCGTTATTTGAAGTTTTACGCGGCAAGAAATAGATTTCAAAGATCGGCAGTTTACTCGCGATATTTGTGTAAGCTACAAAGAAAGCACAGATATTTTCTTTCGGAAACTGGTTTTTCCGAAATCTGGAGGCTCCAAGAAAAGGCCGAAGTTCCATTCAACCGATTCTTAAATCCGCCACCGAGCTTCTACTCAACTGTGGTAGTTTGTGTAAAAAATAAAACTCGAAATTTATAATGAGTAATTTTTGATGTAGTTTTTCGACCCCTAAAGTAACGTACGTCGGATAATCGCCTCAATGCATTCTGACCTTCGAGACGCGCGAAAGGTATATGCACATCGCCTCAGGTACATATGCCAGTAACTTAAGTTTAAGGGATGACACATCTTAGGAATCAGTGCATTTCTGTAGGGCATTCCTAATCTCTCCTACTCATGAGAAAACCAGGTTTATCACCAATTTTAACGGAGTTGGAAGGATTTGCGTCCAAATTACTCAAAAATGATACATGAAGGCGTTACTTTAAAATTTTCTTTCTTTATTTGCAGTACAAAGTTCAGAAATTATAAAAGTTTAAAAAAGAATTTAAAAGAGAATTTAATTAATGCGCTATTTTATCAGTTATGTAGTACTAAAAAAAGTTATAGATCTGACTTTTTTAAGATCTTATATTTTTTTAAAAGTATTTGTTAATATCTTTTTGTTTCATTGTATTACAGCCCTTGACGGGCTAAAGTTTTTAATGTAAAAGCGCTGCGATTCTATGTGGATCTTGGTTTCTTCATTGATTTTGTTATTTCTTAACTTAGTTTATTTCTTAACTTATCCATATACATATATAATGTTGAAATTTCAGTTTTTATTCTATTTTAATAATTGTTTTATTTTTTTAAATCTAAATGTTTTGTATTACTCTAAAGTAACTATTGAAGTAACGCTTTTAAATATTAGAAATTGGTTTTACTGTCAAGCAGACTCCGTCGTCACTGTTACATACAAAAATCTGAAAGATAATGGTTCCTGCACGTTACATTTTTGCTGGCATTAGAGCAATATTAGCCCATCAGATTTTTTACATAGATACTTTTCTACACAAGGATGTTGGGCCTGTGCATTCGTATGAAAACGCATCTAGCTATACACTGCTAGTAATAACTCGTGCACTAAATTGGATTCCGAATTGAATCAGCACTGTTTCTATTATCTTACAGATCTCAGATATATATTGAAAGTTATTTTTGTAAAGAAAAGAAATGCATTCACATTCCCGAGCCAAAATGGCCTGACACTGTAACTACCTTTCATCTACTACTATATGTATCGTTCATTGAGCATAATTGAAATTAATATGAGTGTATACAAATGAATGTTATTTTTGGTGTAATAATTAACTGCAAGAGTTACGGTAATTAATAGCTCGTGGCTATTACGGGAGTAAAATTGATATAACTAAGGAAATATATATATTTGACGTTAATGTAATAACAATATTCTACTATTACACTGTTGTCTGTTGTATGTTTACTGGGTGCGTGTGCCCGAGAAATTTAATCAAATATTATATGTGTATATTATATAAATTATTATTTTATATTCATCGTTGTATATATATTTTAACTAATTTTCATTAGAAACGCAATGTATTTTACTTAACTATAAGTAATCCATTGTCATTTAAGCAGGTCATTTACATTCCATGCAGATAACTTCGTCTCTTCTTTTCTAAATTTGTTTGTTGTAAAACAAAATACAGCCTTGTTCAAATTAATGTGAACAAGATGTAATTTTTACATTTATATATATTTATTATATAAGGATTTATATATATAGCGTTTATATATATATGTATATTACAATATTTTTTATTAATTACTTAAAAAATTTGTAATGAATATTATAAATCCTTTTATGTAATAAATGTACATAAATCTAGAAAGATTATTTCTTGTTTATATTAATTCACAAGACTATACCTATATATGCGTTGTACACATTTATACGTTGGGATATTATATCTGTCATGGCAATAGTAATAATTCATTCAGTTTCTATTATCTGAACATGTAACAATCGTTTTAATTTTTCCCTATATTGCAAACACGTCAATTAATTCATTTACGTACTTCTGATGTAAAATCGATAATAAAATTTGGAAAATTTTGAATTTTGTATTATCGATGTACATTATAAAATATACATTATGTATCTCTTGAAAACATGTTCGTTTAATAAGGAATATTTATGTATATATGCTTTACGACAAAATGAAATTAAAAAATACGTAAAAGCCCTAAACACACATATCATTTTATCTTAGTCCCAAACAGTCAATATGTATGTCGAATAACTTTATCTTGGTCAGTTGTAATGAATAATTGAGCGCAAATAAATAAATTGTTAAGATATTAAAATTTTGCATGAGTTCAACTAATAAATTGCCATAGATACACTGAAAACACATTTAAAGGTATTGCTTATTTGACATTTTTGTACCTTTTGTAAACATAAAATATAACTGTTGTGATCCATTAATTAAGTAAATTTGTTTTTTTTTTTTAATGTTTTGTAATATGGAAGGGCATTGTATAGTACATATAAATGATGAATATAAATTGTATAAAAATGTATTTATTTTTACAATTTAGCAACCGAGCTGCAAAACATAGATACACGTGCAAACTTATTTTATCTTAGGTTCTTAGTCGCTTTTACCGAAATTATATTAGTGCATCACAAAATGTTTTATATTCACCATTGTCATAATTAATTATAATCTTTTCAATCTCTTTTCTTGTTTGATTAATTATTACAAGATTATTTTCATGATTTTACAAGCAGCGTGTCCCACTGCTCATAAATGCATTAGATAATCAAATCAATAATCTGCTTGGAACAGTTTACCACTTTGTTTGACGTACTGAGGTCAGTCGAGCTTTCCGATAAAGTTCTGAGAACATTTAAAGCAGTTTCGCATTGTCGCACAGCACTAATTAGTTCATTACGATTACTAGGATCTGGAGTAGCGGCTAATAATGTTCCTAGTCCAACCAGAGCTCTGAATATTGCTTCGGGTTCATTTAAACGAGGCAATACGGTAAATAATACATTTAGAGCTCTCGTTCTACCAGGTGCATCGTTATATTTATTAAGCGCTACGATCAAATTCAATATATAAGTTGATATTGCAACCTGTAATGTAACATTACAATTTGTAAACTCATCTATCTACATTTATATCGTTATATCTATTTATTCCGGTTTTTCGTATAAAAAAAATCACTATATTAAAATAATTGATATAAAATTGATAATTGCATTTATGATTATTTTATAATTTTATATTTGCAATTTAAACTTTTAGTAGACTTTCTGTTTTTAATTATTATTTTAACAATTGGTGTGGCATACCTGATTATTTTTGTTTCCAAGAGACTGTAGATCCAATAAAGATGTGAGTATTTCATCCTTATAATCTAAACAGAGTTTCTCTCCTTTTTCATGCTGGAACATATTGGCTATCAGACGAAAGGTAAGCATCTGATTCGACAAAATTGCATCGGATTTGATATGCCTTCGTATGACTGATAGCAATTCTTCCGTACATAGTTCATCGTTTATTTCTTTGTGAAGTATAGCGAGTCGCGCTATATCGAGAGCTGGGAACACCATGGTGTTGGGCCAATCTAGAGAACTCTTTAGCGCGCTGATAGCACCGGCTGTAATTTCTTCAGACACTTGATTATTCATAAATTTTTCTATCGCATTCAGCTTCTCCTCTGTTATTTTAAATATATTTTCTTGTTTAGTATTCAACTCATGTAATTTTTCTGTAATTAATTTTATAAATGTTTTATTGATAAAGAGTAAAAATAAAATTATATTATATTTTTCCACATTTAATTTTATAAATAAATTCTAATTACCGAGAATAGCAGATAAATTTGCTTGTTCTAACTTTAAATATTTCAAGTGAGGTATATAAGAGGGAGATGCAGATGTGTTGGAAGAATTAAATGTCGATGATTGTGCACTAACATCGAATGTACTAGATGATGTTCCTGATGATCCAGGAACATATCGGCTTCCTCCTGTAAAAGGATCTACATATTGCGATCCAATATTTAAAATTGGACCTGGTTCAGAATTCTTTACTATAAAGTTTGCAACCTAAAATATATAAATTTTATTTTTCCTTTTTCAGATTTACGATTTTTTAAATTATTTTTAAATATAAATAGCAACAAATAAAATGTAAAAGATTATATTTAAATACTATGCAAAATTAGGTACTTTTCAATGTATACCTGATCTAAGAATAATTGACTGAGATTATTATCATGAAGGAATTTCTGTGCAACATGCCAGGGATCTTGACCCTTATTATATGGAAGTTTTAAAGGAGGCACACCGTCTTGTATGTCGACTGAAAAGACATAATCGTATTCTATGCCATTGTAAAGTTGTTTTCCGGAGGTAGCCGCGGTACCGCCGGACGCACCCATCACATCGCCAATTTTTATCCACCGTTGCTCGTTTTGTGACCAACTGTACGCTATAACTGCATCACCTTCGTTTACAATCTTTGTTTGGCCATCTCTTTGACCAGGCTGTAAAAGAACTCTCGAATCTGGCAAACTGTACACAATATAAACTAATTATAATTAATTACAAATTAAAATAAAAATACAATATATAAATGAAAAATTACTTTATCCAAAACAATGTGTACTTACTCCTTTATATTGATGTCTCCGATTACCTGCTGTGCATTTAGATTTGTGTTCGCCACTTCTTTTTCAAATGTTTCCAACATCTCCCTACTTGCATGTCGTTCGGGATCAGACGAGAATATCCTAATGGCTCCGTCGGAACTTCCGGCAATTATGTCGCCGTTCAAAAACAAGTTAATGCACCATATCGATTGTGTAGGTAGAACAATGGTTTGTTTTGGTTCTGCATTGTACCATATCCTAATAGTCCTGTCTTCTCCAGATGAATAGACATATGTACCATTCAGGATGGCTGCTATACTATAAATATAATTCTCGTGCCCGCAATAAGTGCCTAAACAGGTCCCAAGTTTAGCGTTCCAGTGTCTTATAGTGGCATCGTTCGCGCAAGACAGAAATTCATCCTCTTTAATATCAACTATGTCACGGATGCAGTCGGTATGTCCTGTCAATTTGTGTTGCACTGAACCGTCTCTTGACCATACTATTATCAATTTGTCGGCTGATCCACTTATAATACTGCCGTTTGATAAATCTGCTACACACCATACTGCAGCAGTGTGACCCTCTAGGTTTAACTGTGGTTTACTCAAATCTTTCATGTCCCATAACTTAGCAGTAAGATCCCAGGAACTTGAAAGAAATGTACCCTCCTTCTTGCCGGTCTTTAAATTACATACGTTATTTTGATGCGCTGTTAATGTGTGGGCAGGCACTGTTTCAGTCGCTACGTAAACACATATGGTGTTGTCATTGCTGCCAGTGATGATATAACCTTTGGGATCTTTTTCTGATGGATTTATAACACACACTGAATTGACAAAGTTAGAGTGGCCTGTTAATGTCGCACTCTGTTCGTACTCGTTGTCCTTCCTGAAAAAATTCTAGGTGTCAGTAAGGCATATTAATCGTACAGTTTCATGAATCCTTCAGAGTTGACATCAAAATGGCTAATGATGTTGAGTCTGTGAGACTTATTTAATATATATTTATTAAAAGACACTGATGTGACATAAAGAATATAAACAATGTAAGAATCTTATTAGATCATAGAAATGAGGATATAACCAATAAGAAATAGGAATTAAAAGCCTACAATGATTAAAGCTGGATCTTTGTTGTTTAAATAATTTAATGTGAATTATATTATATATACTATATTGTATATATGCATATATACCATATTTGTAGTTATTTCAAACTACATGTCAAAATTTTGTTTAGACTTACAAATACAGCTAAACTACTGAAATAATATCACATATTATAAAGATAAAAATATAATTGAATGGATCCAACAGATTCGTATAGCAAATTTCATATAGAATAGCCTTAGGTCACTGAGAGTGTCTAGAGGACATAGTCGAAAGAGGCCTATCAGCTCCAGAAGATTAATCAATATCAAAAGCAATTAAAGATGACTTTTAATATCAATATTCAATTAAAAATCCTATTCATATGCAAGCATGCTTAATCCACCACGACTCAAGAGCTTTCGAGATCAAGGCAAACTTAATTGTTCTGCTTCGGATAAAAAAGTGAAAATATTTCGGATTACATAATTGTAAAATCATATAAATGTTGAGAGTAAATGCTTTCCGATTTTGTGAAGTTTGAAAACTCTGAAAAACATAATCAGGTACCAGTAATCCGATTAGATTACGAAAGCAATGAAAAAAATGTTGGACCAAGGAAGGTTAACCTCACATATGCACACAAATAAACGTGTCTTTCTGTTTTAAAAGCTAAAAGGGATGGAAAATTGTACAAAAACAGGCTGAATGACTTGGATCACTGTGTGTTCCGATCACGTGGAAGAATTTACGTGCACTACCAACCCAGTCGGTTTCCATACACGCGCAGTTTTGTCTCGCGAGACCGACACGATGGTGCCGTCGAGGAAAGTCGCTACCGCCCTCACGTCCGCGCTGTGACCAAGCAGCACGCTACTCAGCTTGTACGGCGGCTTGTCCATGCTGGCAGTACCCGTCGGTTTTTCTCTGGAGTCAATTTCGATAAATTTGGCGAATTCTCACAACCTAATTACGAACGACGAGCAGCTCGTCTCGCTACGAGCTCCACTACGCCGCGATCGGCCATCGGCGCAATCGGTCGCGATGACAAACGCAATCCACCTTATCCACCTCCGAGCTGCGCAAGCGCACATCCTTGTACAGACGCAGTGCTTCTCGGGACCGCGCGCTTTTGCTTTTCCAATTCCAAACTGACAACGTACATACTCTTTTGAGAATTAAATTTTTTTACATCGTTTCCGTCGTGTAATGTTTGATTGTAGATTTTTCAGCGGGTTTTCATCGAGCGCCAAAGTAAAGTTGCGCATCGCGGAAAACTTGTTGCGGGGCGCATGCGCAGCCGCCATCTTAGCGTCGTTCGAAACTAGTTCCTCACTTCTGCGTGCTTCTCCGTGTTTCGCAGTGCTTTCAAGTGCTTTCGTATCGAAAAATCACGTCGCGCTCGTGAAAGAAGTATATATCCCGAGAGTCAAACAAGGTATCTACATAAAGTATCGATTAATAAGCATAATTTAGACTCTAAGGTGTTATGTGAAGTGAAGTTGCTTTTCGATATGTAGCAACAAAATTCAAAACGACAAAATGCGAAAATGGTTTAATTTCTACTGAAGCAGCTAATGAGGTATATAGAATCAAATTTTAGTCGGTGAAAATACGTGTTTGGCTGCATTTTCTCTTTGATTGACAAATGTTTCTATTTCCAATGGAAACAATACTCTGATGAATTTATGATTACCATTATGAGGGTTTCGGTGGAAATTAGATCAATATAGTCGCGTTCAGCAGGATGTTTATTTTGCAACTGTTGAAAATTTTCTTTGCTGAAATAGAAATGTCCCTTTAGAAAAGTATAACTTAATCAGCGCGCAAAAATACTTCCAACAATTGCAAAATGAATGCGATTATTGCAATCAAAATATACATCCTTTGATAATTATAAAAATATAAAAATTTTTAATGCACGTGAAAAGAATGCCGGAAGCGTCGAGTGTGATGTTGGACGGATAACGTATGAATGCGTATAATAGTAAATTGCTTTTCGAAAATAATTTTGAAATTTTGCTATGCGTGCGTAATTAGTGTTCCTATGTAAAGATTGAGATAAAACCGCTGACAGCCAAATTTGTATTGATTACATTGACTTCGTTACGTGTAAGTTGACTACTACTGTAGAAAATGTAGACGAGTTAGAAAATAAAACACGCGTAAAGTATTTATCATTAACTTCTGTTTATTTATACGCCAACTGATTACATCAAAAACGATAATTGGCTATTATATGGTATAGATTGCGGTAACCAATAAAAAATTGCGACTACATTGTCTTGATAAGATTCAAATCTTATTATAGGAGCACTACGTGTAATAATCCTTTTTGTGACGTAACATGTAACTATAATGCGGGCATTGGTGCGAAGTTGTCGTACCGCGACTGACCGCGACTTTAATCGTTTGAAAATGCGCAATAGTCGCGATGCGAACGTACAATAACAAGTATAAGGTAATATACAGCGATAAAATACTCAAGTGCCCAATGATAAGCTAATTTTCAAAGATAATTGATTTGGTGTTCGACGTCGTAATGGCTCGGACATTTTGGCGGGAAGTTGTCGTCACGTCGTTTTCGTTTAAAACGAGTACAACGGGAATATAATGTAATTGGAAATGTGTTGGACGAACAATGAGACAATGTATAAGTGCGCGATAATAAGCTGTTTTTTTTTTAAATAAATGAAAAAAATAAATGATAAAAATTTCAACGTATGTAATTTTTTGCGGCACGATGGTTTGGGCATCAGCGCGAAGTTGCCGCTATTCGCGTTCGTTCTTGTTCGATCGCAAGTATTGTATTTCGTCGTGTCGGGAGTACCGAATTCAGTTTGGACTACAAGGATGTATACCTTTGCAATTATTGCAGTGTGATTTCGCGTCGTCGTAAGCCGGACATCAGCAACAAATCACCTTCGAGAACCGCAGTCTGCGAGATGATCGAGCAATCATCTCATTATCTCGTCGTCCTCTTAAAGAGCATCATGGTAGTGTGGTGGAGCTGCAAGGTGGTTACTATAACGCTATAAGGTAAGTGATCTCACACGACACACTTTACCGTAGAAATATCCTGGGTAGCATAGCCTTCGAAGGTAGATGTTCTAGGATAGGGTTACCACTTGTATTCTTTCAAAAGTCTATGTAGCATAAAAGATTTAAAATATTTCCAAAATATTTTGTTATTAGATTTGAAATATTTCAGAAATTTCTTACGAAATACTTCCTTGGAAGTCTGTGCTATATGGGATAGCGTTAAGTGCTCCTCCACGATATTTTTCAATTTTTATGAGCGCCAGTTCGCGCAGTCAGGCCGAAAATTATTTGCCTATACTATAAAAGGGAAACGTATAAAAATACAGTTTCATATTTACATGAAGTTTTGTTTGTATTAAATTCTTACATTCAACAAAAATATCTTTAAGGTACATCTTTACTTAAATTTACAGTAATTAACTCGGTGATTACCTTACGGCCATCGTAATATAAATATGAAAAATGTGTGCAAGAAAGGATGTGGCGCAAAATAAAAATGTAATGTATATACGGATGCAAGAGATAACATGGTGGAGTTAAAGTAATTGCGAACATTGAGTTTCAATCGCTCGCAGTTAAATAGCTACGCTTAATACTTGTAATAAGTTGTTCTAAGTAACTTCGTAATTTTCTAACGACTAACGATCTTACATGAGAACGTACAACAAAACAATTATCGCACTAAATTGTCTGAATTCGCAGATACGCCGATACTATACGACTATATATGAAATGTGGTTCGTATGTATTATAGAGAATATTAGAGATCGATTATTCCTTCATGTTTGATAATTTAGATAATAATTACGAATAATAACGAATTTTTTAAATATTAAATAACGCCTTATGGTCTTTCCAATGACTCAAATATTTTAAGGAAGAAAGCAAACAACAAAGCTTCACTTTTTTTTTAGCTTAGTTTAATTATTACATGGATTTTGTTTTATTGGAAATTTAATTTGCTATTTAACTGCTACTTGATAATACTATAAAATAATACTCAACATAAAATAGTTGTGATGAATGATAGCTTCCAATATTTATTAAAAAATTAGCCTATTAAAGGAGGATACAATTTTTTTGGCTTCGTTATTCACATTGTTACGAAATTGCTGTCAGTTATGCTTCAATCATCTAAAAACTGATTCAAAGAGAGTTGACTAACAATTCTGCATTAGTTTTTAAATGATTGAAGCAGAACTGACAGCAATTTTGTAATGATGTGATTACGAATTTTGTTAATTTTATTTCAATGTATTAATTTTTTCTTGAGCTAATTTTAATATCATTATTATGATAATTTTCGGTTTTAATAAAAAAAATACATAAGAAAATGTAGAAATAAAATGATAAATGGTCACGAAAAAGTGAAATATTGTATCCTCTTTTATTGAGAAATATTCATGTCGGTTCTATTCATATAATATTTCTTTCTCATTATAGATTTTACAGATCATTCTATATAATGTATACCACATTGCTATTCATCTCCGGGTGTCAGTAAAATACTTTAAAATTTATTCTAAAAAGCAGATTTAACAAAGCTGTCAACAATAAAAAAAGAGGATAAAAAGCGAATTCTTAATAAAGCTGCCAACATTTTTTATCATACATAAAAATCTTTAAACTTGAAATTATATTAGACAATTTAACTTAATTTTCTCCATAATAATCTAAAACCTTTGACAAATATTGTCATTGGCATAGGAATCACTAATGCTTTAGTATTAAAAATAGTTAAGCAATCAAACACTTTGTATATAACTAATTAATTTTCAAACCTGACGTTATTTCATCTTCTTTCTATTTACACGTACATGCGTCCGCGCGGGACATACTTTATATAAAAATTTACCAAAGACAATACATAGTATATGTCCCACATGTCTAAGGTCAGGCAGGTCAAGTCGATCTCCATGGATTTTTCCATGGAAAATGCTTCCCTTTTGCATACGCTGTATTAAAGCGAAATTTCAGTTCTTACTTTCGAGTAGCGTCACTGATAAAATATTCTCTGCTGCGGCAATGTCGCTATGGCAGGATACTGTAAGAGGGGAACAAGCTACCTCCATATACTGTCGGCATGAGATCGACGACTCCATTGCATTTATTAACCTCAGAAGCGACAATATAAATGCTTGAAAATTGCAAAAAAAAAATAAATTATTTTTAAATAAATAATTAATCTTATAAATATGATGAAGCGGTTTTAATATCTGAGACCAAACACTATCCTATCTTTTAAAAAAAGCAAGAAATTTGAACGTGTCTCCAATACCGAGCCGCTAGGAATATAATTGTTTCAACGAAGCAACAAGCACGGGGAATTGTAACTTCCAAGGTTAAAAACGGAGTCAGTCGGTGTCGTTCACACGTATTTTGTCGACACCTGAGATCTACCACACGGTACATTTCTTCTCGGGGTTCATTCTGGAGCCGACCGGGCAATTAAAGTCGCGCGAGAACTCCTCCATGTTCGACAACGGTCCTCGAACGCGGAATTCGCCTGGGCTGTGGAAACCCGTTGTAATTCGCAGCTTCAGTGCTTCCGGTCGATATTTGCTGCACCAAGAATTAGCTGCACTTATCCAAAACAATTGTTCTGGACTGTACGACAGACCCGGTAATTTCTGCTCCGGCTTATTTCGTTTGACCCATTCTTTGTACGCGTAATAAGCCTCCTTTATGCCACCATTGTCCGCAATGTTCTCACCTTGTGTGTTTATCCCATTTAGCTGTAGAAACGTAATATATATTATGACAAAGTCGCAAACTAGAAAACTTTTTATATAAGGAGAATGCGATATTATTATTATATATGTATATCTTAAAAATTGTATCAAATGTTTGCGATTTGTGTTATATTAATTATTTTTGATGACCAATCGTTTTGTACGTTTTAATTTCTCTAATAAACCTTTTTTTTTTCGCGTATAACTACACGATGAAAATTCTAGACCATTAAAAGATACTATATATTTTTGCATGTTTCTCTAACAAAGTCGTTTTGCTACTTTCGTAATTTTATATAAGTATGACATTACGAAACTTCTGTTATCATTATCATTATTCTTATCGCACATGAATATTCTGACATTCTTATGATACTGCTACACAATGAATAAACATTGACTTGAACATTAATACAACTTGATAAAAAGTTTTTTTTCTTTTTGTGAGGTGCTATAATATAGATCTCAAATTTTTTGGCACTAAACGTAATTGGTGGTAGAATTTGCATGTCAAGATTTTAAATAAATTGAGATAAAATGGGCTAATAATGATATTACTATTGGCTATTTTGAATATTGTTTTACACTTTATTTCTCTAAATAAGTTAAACGACCCTGAACTGAAATCCATCTTAAAGTTCTTGAATTGTACTTTTAAATTAGAATGAAAAAATGACAAAAAATTTATTTTGATCATTTTATTCTAATTTATTTAAAATCCTGATATGTTACGTAAATTCTGCCAACGGTATCAACGCAAAAACATTTTTGGAATATATTACGTATTATGATATTTCGAAGAAAATTTAGGCAAATGATGAAAATGGTATAATTATTCTGATAAAGAATAATACGATTTTATATAGTAAATAGATCAATACAAGATTTTAACGATAGTTGCGATCACGTTCGTTTAATTAGTATTAAAAAATATTTTTTTAAAGAGAAATATACCCTTAAAAAATAAATATGAATTACAAAACAATTACTCATTCAATACGGTTAAAGTTTTTCCATATTTTATCGATATAATTTGATTCTTTCGCGTCAGAAATACATATACAAAACATTTACATAGCAAGGAAAATAAACTTAATAAATATAGATATGTAAAGATTTAATCTTACGTTCAATTCAACTTCTTTCACGGAATAATTTCCATACTGATGAATTATACATTCAGCTCTCTTGAGATAACGTTTCTTCGTCTCTGGTTCCCACCAGTCAACGAGGTTACCTTCTTTATTAAATTGTCTACCTTGATCGTCAAAGCCATGAGTAATCTCATGACCAATAACGAAGCCGATACCACCATAATTCATGTAATGTGGTCGATTATTGTTAAAAAATATGCCTTGCAAAATACCCGCGGGGAATTCTATAAAAAATAAAAAAATTCAGTATATAGCGACAAATAAATAAGGAATTAAATTAATATAATTTTATGGATTTTATTTTTAAGTATACGCCAATTACTCAAATTATAAACATAATCTAATAATTCATTTATTGATATTTATAAGATTATTTATACTTACGAATACTGTTTTCAATCGACGAGTAAAATGCATTGACGATAGCTGGCCTTCCATGACTTATCCATTCTGTCTTATTTACTGGCTGTCTCAGTCTGCCAAATGAGAAATTAGTTCCAAAGGTAGATAAATTAAAAATGCTTCCCATATAGTCGTCAGCACTCAATTCAAGTTCCCGATAAAATTCTTCAAGCTTTCTGTCATCCAATAATTCATTTGGATAGGCAATATGTGCAGTCATATCAGCTGCTTTTTCTAAAGCATTTTTTCTGGTCTTCTCATCCATCCAGTCCACCTAAAAACGTGTATAATTTCGATAAAAATCTACTAACGTTCCTGTAATAAATATATAACAAGAACTTTTAGAATTAATATCATTAACATATATTTTTTTAAGAATAAATATAGATAACTAAAATCTCATTTTCAAGATTCTAATTTATTAATGACACATATGACGAGACTTATATTTTTTTAAATCTTATTTTTTATTTTAATTTATTGTAAATTTCAGATAAGGAAAAAATATCAAAAAAGATTTTTATTTTATTTTAGAAATTTTAATCTTAGATAAAAAGTTTCTCTCTCTCTCTCTCTCTCTCTCTCTATCATCAGGTTTTTATTTCCTTTACGATCTTAAATTTAAATTTTTGTATTCTCTCACCTTCTTCAGAATCTTTGTAAATTCTTGCCTGATATCATCGACCATTTCAAGCGCGGATTGCTTCGCATCTTCCTTGAAATATTTTCTTACATACATCGAGCCAACACTAATTGCCATACTGCCAGAAACAATGTCAACGCACTCTTTCCATCTCGGTTCTCTCTCTGTTTTGCCGTTTAACTCCACTGTATATTTCAATTGTCTCTTCCGGATGTCATCCGTTAGATAGCTGATCGACGCAGCAGTTGCTCTCCAAAGTGCATAGTTTGCCTGCACCCTTTTCGTCGTTGTGTTGATTAGTTGTTCGAAGTCTTTTAGATAGCTGGGTACATTCACAATGACTATCTCATCCTGATCAAGTTTTGCTTGTGGTGCGAGGATGGTGTTAAAGTATTCCCACCACGGTATATTAGGATAGGCTAAGGATAGCTCATTCACAGTCATGGGATTGTAGAGAAGAGTCACGTTGCGCCGTTTCTCATTGGGCAGAGAGATCTGTGTACATATTTATTCATTTGATCAATCGATCGACGCTTTAGAAAATATTTTTTATCAAATTTTGTTGAAAATTGTTTTATGTCAGTTAATACTAAGGACTTACATTTGCGAGCTTGATTTCGAATTCAAGTGATTCTTTTAATTCTGCACGGGCTCGGTCAGGATTGGCTCCGAGAATTATAGCAATGTCTACCATGTATTTGTAATATGCCTGGACGATTTTCTCGTTGAAGCCTTTCGACAAATATTCGCGCGAGAGTCCGAGCGCTGCTTGATCGAGCTACAAAAAAATTTTTAATTTTTATTTGTGTATACTGCTTGAAAATAAATAATATCATATTTGATTTAGAAAAAGTCTATATTTTATATTATTTTACTTAAAATATGATTATTTATATTTATAAATTATAATTTTCGTTCCGCGTTTGTTGTGGATCCCGTATTTAGGATAGTTACGTGCTTACGTCGATCAAACGCCTAGAGTTGTTCTTTAAGTCGACACTGACGCCGAAATCGATGAAGTAATCAACTGAATAGCCCAGTCTCCGGAATTTGTAGACTGAATCTTTCCAAGTGAAGTCGCCCTCGTTCCATCTCTCGCCTTCCAGAACGGGCCATCCACCGAGTTTTTTTAGGTTGTTCAATAATGGTGCCAAGCCTCTCGCTTCGATAGCGGCTGAAAAAAAAAACAGTACGTTTAAGAATGAAAAAAAGATAAAATTTTGTTTCAATTTGTATTATCTTTTTACAATATTTTCTTTGGCGTTATAATATTTTATAACGCCAAAGAGAAAATAATAAAGTTGTTATTATATATTAGTTTTATAAAAATAAGGGTTTGCAATGCAATTATTCTTCTAATAAATTACGTGTTATAAAGTATCACAATTACAGATATTATGTACTTTTATATCGAAAGAGATATACAATAATAAGAGTAAAACTTCAGATAATCTGTTAAATAAATCAATAGGATTTTTAATTTTGTTATTATGATTTCACTAGGTTTATCGAAAAAAATCTGTTACATTCTTCAAGTTTGACGACTTATATGGAATTTCATGTCGCGGCTGCTTACTTTTGTTCATGCAGGCCTTGTAGAAGTCTTTGGCGAGTTTAAACGGTCTCAGCTCGTTTGGAGGACTTTCTTCTTCGATACTGAGTCGCAGTTGTTCCTCGAGATCATCAACGATAGTAGAGAACGCAGTCACGCTAGTTTTATCGTCGGGGATAACTGTGGATTCGAGGAAACCACCGCAGGCAAATTTGTAGAAATCATCACAGGGCTCCACATTAGGATCCATGTTTTTTATTACGTTAGAGGCTGCGATACATATGTTGAACAAATTAGTACAATTCAATATCTTTAGACAAAATAAGAATTTCTTAATTTTCTTTATAAAATTAATTTCTCTAGTATAAAATATTGCAGGTTATATTTCGGTGAAATATCTTCGATAAATAAATATGTATTCTGTAACAAATCGATCATTGCATATCGTGTTGTTGACATAAGCAACTTTTATATAGAGAAATATTCGTTTTATTTGTTGATAAAATTTCTGGTTATTAAACACACATGCATGAATAAATATTACCGAGAAGAAAAATACCGACTATTAAATGAAAATAGTATGATATCTCAATATTGAATGTATGATTTTTCTTTTACAAACGTATAATAAACTATTTATTCGGGTAGCTATAATATATGTGATTAAAATTATTTATTCAAATTTTATTTATAATTTTTTGTTTTTAATTTTTAATGGTTTAAAACAATAAAATATATATCTCGTAATTTTTTTAAAATAATGTTTTAAAAATAGGTATATCGTCTATTAGTCATATATGTGACGATACAATATTACTAAAAGAAAAACTTTAAGTTTCTTCATATATCTTACTGACCTGTGTGAATGCATTCATATGTTAAACAGACATCATTGCAATTCGTTCCCTTTATTGGTGTCACCATCGATCGTTCCGAACCGCTTAACGCCTCGGCTGTGGATGGTATCATCTCTAGGTTAACAGTATCTGTTCTCGTGCGGATGCAGGTGTGATTGCAGGTGCGAAAAAAAATGCATAACAGCAACAAATTAATGAATGCGAAGCATTGGAACATACAAGCCGTGATAAAACTTAAACTCCACCATATACAATGAAGTTTGATATCATTTCTCTATTAAATTGTTAACATGTGTGTATTGTGTTGTATGTTACTATATGATTAAATCTATTCTCAATCCATTTTATCAAGAAGTGAAAGTCTCTTCCTATTCTTTTCCGAAAAATATTGTGTAGCATATCTTAAAAAAAAAAAGATATTTTTCTTATATTGACAAAAAAATTCAATCAATTCTAGAGAATATATTTTATAAAACAAATTTTTTTAATCGGATGCAAGAATTACATTACATATTAAATAAGAAACGATTTATTTTGTCCTTTTCTCTTTAAAATATTACGAGAGACGTGCATGAATTTTTAGATTATTTTTCAACTAATGAAGTTAATTGATTAGAGATTGAAACAAGATTTGTAATTGCGATTCTCTCTCTTTCTTCCTCTCAATTCATTCGTATTTACGTAAAAGGTCGCGTGATGTTTCACCTATTATTATTCCTTGTCGGATTGCGTATATAATCACTGCACGTGTTCGCATAAGAAAAGGCAACATCTACCAAAGGCAACCGAGCGCTGATTCGTTTCGTATTCTCTCCGTCAATTTTTTAAAAATACTTCGAAAATATCTTGAATGCGTCAGGAATGAACGCTATCGCAAGCTCGATGCTAAATCGATGCATAATCAAAATATTAGATCATGGGGGGTGTGCGCGTTGTAAACTGACGTGATTACGCGTTTAACGGGTGTGTTACTAGTGCAAACACACGTAGCGAGTGAATAATTCTCACAACAATATTTGCTCACTAGAAATATCAAAATGCGTCAGAATTACCCTTTCGTTGACGTCACTTCAATTTGTACGTCATGAATTTCGCTGTGAAGCCTATGACGCGTACAAAAACGTAAGACAGTAAGACGTAAGTAATAAGAAAATCGTAACATTTTTTAGATTCGCTGGTTTTGCGATCTTTACTGTGATTGGCCAAGTGTTTAGTGTATCTTACGTTTTACTGTCTTAGGTTTTGGTGTGTGCCATTACTTTTTTAAAGTGTTACTTCTTCGTGAATTTAATTAATTTAAGACACATTGTTGTATCAAGTATACGTTATTGATCAAATGATAGAGTCCTCTTGTCATCCAAGGCGGAAGTATTTTCGTAATTCTCTTTCTCGCGTTTAATAAGCGGGTGGAGCATTTTTATATGAGGCGCCGACGTAGAAATAAAATTTACGATGACCACGTTGCAATTACGCGTCTTACTTTCGCACAGTTAAAATTTTTACGGTACGGGTACGTACCGTTACTGAACGGCTTCGATCGTAAATATATTCATCGTTTGTTGCATTAAAAAACATCTTTGGATCTTTCTCTCGAGATGTCAAAGAAAAACGACATGTGAATTCGTGAGATAAAATAATCACGATGATCCTTCTAACGGCAATTAAACGCGTATAATTTAAGTACCATTAAAATTTCCATTAACATCTTTCTGGAAGCAAAATAAATTTAACTTTTTTATTAGCAACTCTCTTTTATTACGCATTCCAAACATTCTTCCTTCAAATAGCATTTAATTTGTAAATGAATAATTCACCTTTTATCAACAATGAGACGTATCTAATAAAGAAAACTCTATCTAGCTGTTTCAGTGTAATTAGATATTATTGTTTGTAGATTCTTATAATAAGTGTCAGAAATTTATCAACCTACGAATTGCAGCCAAAAGTAAAAATATATTTTTTTTCTTTTTAGAGGAGAAGTATTATGCTAGATTCGCGAAGTTAACATGCCATTTTTAGTTTAAAATTTTTGGTATAAAAAAGTAGGAGGGACTTTTTTATTTTACTAAGGAACTGTAGGATTATAAAATATACTACTTCGGAACTCATTATTTTTTTATATTAATAAAACGGCGTGCTAATTTTATAATCTAAATTTTATAATAGAAAAACGTGCATTTGTGAAGTTAGCATGACATTCTATGCAAAAAAATAATGACAGTTTGAGTAAAATTTTTCATAGTTTGACAATTTCTTGAAAATAAAAAAGAATTATAATATAAGAAAAAGAATTATAATAAAATTGAAAAAGTAACAGCCGGAACTCTGTTTAAATATGATTGTAGAGCATAAAAATGTTTATAGAGCATAAAATTCTACTAGAACTAACGAGAAATGTCAATGATATTGTGATAAATTGACGATATAACACTTTTTCCAAGTGCTGTGATGTCTTCTACATTTAACGTCTATTAAAATTCATAATTTTGTTGGAATTTGTTTTCAATATATTGGTACCTACAACTCGAGCTGTATTTACGGAAACTTATTACGAATCTTTTAATAACACAAAGTTTTACAAAAACTTGATATAGAATGTGGCTCAACTAATAAATTAAATAAATACAAAATAAGAAGGGCTACGAGCCAAAAAATAATTTTAACACTTTATTACTGATATAAGAGGAACAAAGTTTTTATATTTATTACGTCAGGAGTCAAAAGCAGTTATTTCAGGGATTAAATCTAGATTTTTGCAAATTGCGTATCGCGTAAACTATTACAGAAGTCTGTTGCTGCCATATTGCGAGAAATTATGATTTGTTTGTCACTGTCGTCACTAGCAATTTCGCTTCAGGCATTAATGCAATTGGATGATGTTAAGTAATATCTTTGTTGCAAGAGGAGACTAACGTACGTTTTAAGATGTCCGTGTATGATACTTAGCTGTTGCAGGTGTAGGTTTGAGGTTTACAAATTTAGATTGTATATGTGGAACATGAGATATTCTCTTTAAAAACTTTAATGTTACAAAAACTTCATTAAAGTAAAAAGAAGAAGTGCCATTAATATTTTACGCAATAGAAAAAATCGAATACTTAAAAATAAAATCTGGAAAGATTCTATTAAGATAAATCAGACTGCATGCAGAAATGTTACAGCCTTTTACAAATAAATACGAAACACATAAGACGCTTAGATCTTCTTTGCTTTTGCGTTAAAATTACAGTTTTATTTTGCAAAACGAATTATAAGAAAAATAAAACGAAATTACATTATTTAATTTATATTAAAAGTTTAAAAGTTTAAGTATTAAAGATATTCAGAATTATATAAATAGATCTGAACAGGATTGTATAAGTGGTAGATTTCCGTTTTGAAATTCAAGAGAAATATTTAAGTATATCTCTCGTTTCAGGTTTTTTCCAGCTGAATCATTCTGTATATATTTTACTGTACATCATTTTCAGATAAAAGCGTATAACAAAAGTAACATTCAATATTGTGATGATTCAGTTTTGAAATAAAGAAGATCTAGGCAATTCATAAAAAGCAATATGCAAGTGAGGTCTTTTTGATTTCAACATAAATCTCTTAAGAATAGAAAAATGCTGGTCTCGCTTCTGTGCTTCTCAGACAATACTGCATACTTGCAACATGCGTGGTGAACGGCTCGTGTTGCACTATAGGTTACCATAAAAGTGAGTGCTCTTACCGGACTTGGTATTGCATGTTGTGTTGGCCGCCAAAATTCCGAGGGCGACCGCCAAAGCGGTGCACAAGAGGAACCCGGAAACCGCTATCACCGTTAATCCGCGTTCCAAACCGGATCGCCTCTTCCACCATGTCGGGTTTCTGTTACAAAAATCGTAAAGTAAAAGAAACAATAAAATAAGAAAAGATCACATTATTTTTAAATGATATCCCTCAAAATTAAATCATATATATTTAGAAATATATGTATATACAATTATATAAAACTGTATTAAAAATATTATATAATAAGAGGGTATTCTTTCTCTAGGTAATATTTTTACCCTGAGTTGTAAAAATATTTAGTGTAATGTTTATGGTTGAAAAGGAAGAATATCTCTCTCTCTCTCTCTCTACTTGAGTCTCGTATTTTTTTTATAAATTTAATTTTATCACACTTTTAAGTTATGAATTTTGCAATTATTTGTGCGTATTGCACGTGTCTGCAGTCGCAAGATGTTGCGACTTGCTTTAAATATGTTTTGTAATACAAACTGCAAAATCCTCTCGCTGTAATCCTCACGATAATTATGCATCGTATTTCCAAGTTTAATCGCACGTGAAACAATGTTGGTCATCGTGTATGAATTCTATGTATAAATAATGTATTGTACTATCGAATCCTATGTTCTGTATACTATACCATCTCTATGCATGCACGAAGAAATATATATACGTGTACTTTTGTGCATGGAATACAAGAAACCATACGTCGTTTACATAATGTAAATAAGGGAATTACGAAAAGATCAGTTATTTCTTGTCGTTTGATAATAAAAGACATAGGATATCATTGCGTATGCTCAAAGATATTGTACTTTTTTCCGTTGATTTCGCGTATGAAATTGATTCTCTGTATTTTTATGTTGCGTGTGTATACACGTGTGCTGTCGACGCGCAGTAAAATGCCACTCGGATCTAAAGCACGTCGCACATCGGAATTTATGGATTGCTTTTCCTATCCGGTGAGAGAATTGCTGTTTTTCACAGCGGAGAATTCGCGTAGCGAACGAAAGGCAAACCGCAGTCAGATTTTTATCTTCGTCCCAGCCGTGCGCCATTTCTGCGTTTTATGTTTACGATCATCTCGCGAGATCGTGGCCCATTAAGTTCCTCGCATAATCGGCTAGCGAGACCTTGTCCGAGAACGTGATGAGAAATACAAACAGACTAAAATTGAATGTACACAAAAATGTTGCAATTCTGCGCGCGCTTCGTCAGGAAGCCTTTTTTTTTTAACAATAAAATAAAAGATAATTTCCGTAACGTAGTAATAATATTTATGTGTCAGCATTTTTTTATTTTTCGAACCTACGGATTCGTAATGTTAAGTCTGAAACATCTTTTTTTTAAATATTATAGTTACGCAAAGCACAAATTTCACCGATAATATATAATAACAAGAAGAATCGATTTGTCTCGAAGGGATAACCACTACTTGAAATATTTTCTCATAGATTACATGATTTCATTTGATTTCGTACGATTTTATTTGATAAATAATTTTCTTCAATATACGATTGTGATGAAGTGATTACCCTCTCGATTTGTCTTGATCAAAAGTCATAATTTATTATTGAATTTATCTTTCTTATTACACGGTTGTTTATATGACTTACTATGTTTCCTAGAGTAGTAGTTTTGATTGTTTTAAGACATAATATTGATGTACAAATAGAAAAAAATCTTCAATTTATCCAGAAAGAAAATTGATAATAGTTCCGCTCGCGCAGGCGCAGAGGACGGTGACGCGTGGCGAGCTCTTTTTTTGGTACTAGAGTTAAAATATCCTGTTAGGAAATAGTGCATCTCGGAATGCGACTACTGCACATATCCATCCGGACGAGATTTGACATAATCGTTTATATTTACAATCAAAACGTTGATTGTACGTATTGATTGCATCTACGCAAGAAATAATCAACATATGTAACAGCAACTATTCAATAGTTATTGATTTTTGTCCTGTGTGTTTTTATCTTGCAAACAATGCGCGCAGACGTATCCACGTGCGCGCGTAAATACATCGAGTGTAGATACTTAGGATGATAGAGAGGGTATAATGGAACTCATAGCGCGCGTAATGCAACGACGAGTGTATTGACCTCATTGAAAAGCAACGACACATGCCGAAGCATCCTCCGTTACGTAATATTGGAGTCAATGCCGCGTATCGTCTGCATCTGATGCGCGACCTTGACCCTGACAGTATGAACGAATTTATGAATTTAATACACGAGATTGCGCGGCCCGTATTCGATATTCGCGCCGATAAACAACTCAATTTATTTATCAATTAATAAAAATATAATCTTATTTTTGGTCAAAGCGGATCTTAGTGCTTAATGTAATACTAAATACAAATTTAAACAACACTGTTAAAAATAAAATATTAATTTTCACATTTTTTCATGTTATACGGAAAGTCCACTATACATCTCTAGATTAAAATTAACATTTTTTTTTTAACAGTGTATTATTTCAGTTTTTTAAACTGCGCGCCGATAAGATTTGTCGGACTTACGAAACGTAATCGCGAACTGAAATTAAATAAAATTAATCTTAAATTATATTGATCGCGTTCATTTTAATCGCGAAGTTAATAAATATCTTAAAAACTTGTAAATAATTGATTGTAAAAAATAATATTTATATTCTGACGTCTTATATAAGTTAACGGAACAAAGTGAGCAGAATCGATTTTAACTAACATTTTTGTTTGTTGCTCATTAAAATTGATTCTGCTCACTTTGTTCTACTAATTTTATATACTGTAATGGTATATAAATAAAGAAAAAAGGGAAACTTTTTTGATATTTGGTTTGAGATTGAGATATTATATCTATAAAAAAAAGTTATTTCTTTCGCAGGAAATTAGGAAAAATTGTACGTTATTGTTTCGTTGAATCAGAATGAAAAGGTAAGGTCACGGGTAATTTTTATTGGTTCAATATTCGATCGTTATTGTATACGTATATGTTTCAAAATAACTGCATATCAAAATATCAATGAAGTGGAAGATTGTGGAAAAGCGATACAGTATGATTATCCACTGATTTCGCGGTATTTACCCCCAGGGTTCGGCGAGAAATTGCGATCCGTATTCCATATTTGTCGCGCCACTAACCAAGCAATCAAGCCTCATCGTCGGATCGCGATGGATTGATCGACGAGGCGACTATATGCGAAATTAACGTGCATATAAGATCGTATCTATATCGCAATTGAGTTGATAGCAATATCCGCGTTACAGAATATTCTGGTCTACAAATTTAATGACTCAACGTGTGTAACTAATTACAACTGTGTTAATAAAGGAAGAGTACAATATTAAATAATTAGCATCAATATATTAATTTAAAGATTGCAGATGTATAATACTCGAGTTATGGTGCACATTGAATCGTGCTCGTTTAACGTTTCTATACCTTCACACTTGGCCTTTCCTTTAAATAGAATTTCCGAATTTTTCCGGTTCGACACATATTTATAGGGATAAAAGTGACGGAAAATCATCGTAGTCGAAGTCATTATGATAGAAGATATAATTATTACCCTAGACACGGCGACGTCGCCGACATGTATATTTTTGCACATAACCATCTCTGGCAACATTGACGAATTAAACGTGAAAATAAGCGTACTTTTAGCGATAAACTTTGATGCTGCATACACAGCATGCGTAACTGTGCATGAAGCGAGAAATGGTTGATTATTCAAATTACATTTCCTCGGAGATTCAAATTTTTTTATATTATTTCATGTATTTACATAAAATGAAATACTAGTTCAGTAAAAAAAAAAATACAATTTTTACATTATCAAGTTAAGTGGGGTATCGTCGAGCCACAAATTGATCAAATAATTAAAAATACTGTCTAAGTCAGTTTATGAAATTATATCGCGCGTGATCACTTACATAATTTTAACAATATAATTATCGAATGTAATTTCCAAGATTTCTGGAAAGAGAGTGAGAAGATAATCTCAGAACAAAGTGGTTTCTACCAAAAGACTGCTTCTATTCTTATTGTAATCAGCGCCCTGCCTCTCAATGCATAGAAAATCGATTCGCGTGGTATAGGTGTTATCGGAACACCCCGTTGCCCTCCATCGAGCGTGCTGTCCTCGCGGATACGTTCACCGGTGCACGTGACGGCCCCGACAGAGTACCGCGACCGCGAAACTGTGTCGCCACAGGACCGACGGAAAGGCAAAGCAGCGCGAGCTGCATCGTAATGAAGAGACGCACGAGTAAGAAAGACGCGCGTGACATCGCCTTCACGTGCCATGACCTGGCGCCTCTTTTATAATCGTCTTCCTGACCCTCTTCCCTCTATACGTTAGAATACTGTACTGTCTACATTTGACGCAACATTAATTCCGGAATGGAAGTGAGCCACAATGAATGTGTCCGCGTTTACCTCTTCAATCGTATAAATAATTACTCCTTTATTAGAAATGGGAACATGGCGCTGCTAAATACTAATCAATATTAACTAATAATAGAATTGACATTTTTTTATTGAATTAGTTGTCATACTGAAAAAGGAGTCTAGTAGTAGTTTCAGATGAGTGAAATAATGTCAATCAAATGATTAGTTAACGTAATAAATGTAATATTATTACAAAATGGTTAATTATAATATTACGTTTTATAATACTTATACAGAAAAGTAAAATTATTTTTCATTATATTAACCACAACGATCATTTAATTGAAGTCATTTCACTTAACATTTGGTAGTTTACTAATATACCTATAGATTCTTTTTTCAGTATACAATTTTTTGATGATTTGTAATTTTGTCTTTAGGAAATATCTCGATTTTCAATTTAATTATCGCAAGAATTATTTTAATTAATATTAACACGAAAATAATATAAGACACGTCCATTTTTCGTTATTCAAGATGTATAATTCTGCTGTAAATACATTAATTGAGAATTATTATTAGGCTTATTACAATATTTAAAATACCGATTGCTCAGATTGCTACTATTCTCTCGTAATCTCCGATTTCTTCAGTCTTTATTATGAACGTTTATTTCATTATTTCGACAAACGCGTCGTACTTTCAGCATCGTAATTTCATTATCTTTACAGTTTGTTTGTAAATGAGACTGATATCGTACTATACGTTACAGTTCATTGATCTAGTATCTTTGTATGCATTTGTTTCATTCCTTGGCTCCGTTCATACTCGCGATATCGCACGACTTCTCGTGGGTTGTTCTGATAGCAGTACATTTTCCAATTCTCGTAAATTACACGATAGCATATTGTTGCCTGACTCCACGAGTATTATAATGCACGAGGTAATCAATCCCCACTAATGTGTCGCGCGCTTACTAGATATATGGTTCTTCAAATTCTGTGTGAGAAATGTATCGCACTCAGATAAAGGAAGTGATTACTTTTAATTGTATATTCATTTAAATTAATTATAAGAGTGCTCATTCGTTAAAATTCTGATATTCAACTTTTCGCAAAAATCCTTTTATAGGAATAAAATAATAATCAATAAATATATAATAGATGTAATAAAAATAATAAAATAGTAAAATTATAAATTAAAACTGAATAAAGAAAGACTAATGAACTCAATAAAATTATATATATTTAGAAATTATTTTTCTATAAATTTAAAATTTACCAACATGTTATTTTTGACAGAAAAAATATCGAGAGAATGAGAAACACTGATGACTTAAAATTCGTGTACGCGAGTATCATGTGTGTAAATTCTTTTAACGGGATATCAGGTGAGATGTGCTTTTGACAGACGACAAGTGTCATAAGCTTTCACGTATTTTCGATATTCCCGTTGTACGACAACGAGGTCGACCAGGGGCCAGTTTGAGTGGGCGCGGTATAACGATAACGACGATGACGACGGTGTAACGGCAGATTTTCGCATTGCAGAAGGTCGCGTTTAAGCCAAACGGACGTTTTACTCTCAATTTACTTCCAATTATCAAATTATGGCAGTTGGCGTGCAGATTAGCGTGACTTTTTCGACCTTTGTGATTTGTGTCTCGCGTAAACCGCAAGGTAAAAGAGGAAGGCCTCCTTTAAGACCGTGAAATTAATTCTGATTGTCGTTCTTAGCGAACTATAGTGATTGTGATGGATTCTCTGGACATGTTTGGAATATCAATATACCTACCGCACCTGGCATATTTTACAAAAGCCGAAAGAATGCCGCACAAAAGATTTTTTCGGACGGTGTATCTCCTACGAAACTCGATACATGACAACTGTTGCGATGACTGATGTGTGTTCCAAAAATTAGCATCCTCTTTCTAAGTGTGTTTTTTATTTACTAAATAAATAATATAATATATATCTAATGTAATATATCTTTTTTCTAAATCTTGGAATCTCTAAATAATCTACTATAATAATATATTTTGAGTAAAAAAAATTTAAATACATATTGTAAACAAATCATAATATCACAAATACGTAATTTAATACTTATACAGAAGCAGGAAATAATAATAGGAATATAGAACTCATAAATTTTAAAATTTGTCATATATATTAAAATTTATATAAAAATATATGGATTACTCTGATTATTGATTATTTTATAGATCATGTAATTGTGTGTAATATTGTATTAGTAATTCCGGGCCATATGAAAGTGTTCAGTCAGCGATTCTTACGCGAGTTGATTCCTTCATTATTTTCGCAAGAAGAAAACATGAATGAATCATCACTCAATATGAATAAGATTTCTTTTACTTTGTTCATGTCTTTTACGAAATAAGTTTCTACATAAAAGTAGAAGTATGTTATTTTGTCAAAGCAGTAAGAGAATTTTATGTATATATATCTAGTTATAATATTATTACGGCGATTAAGCGTTTAAAAGAGTAGATAAAATGTGAGAATTTATGATACAGCTCCGATGTTTTTTCTAATCTACGTATTCTTTTTTAACTATCTCGCATAAATATTCCATAACGAGTGATAAGTGCATGCGTAGAGATAACAATTTGTGTACGTGTGAGACGATAAAATATTGTACTTTTATAACTTTATCATCTCTTTAACATAATATTTTGCTATAAGTTGTTTATAATAGCAGATAAATTTCATTTATATTTAAAAAATTTTTAATATATTATCTACGATTGCAAACATAAAATTACATGCATTTGAATCTATTATGCACAAAATTATTCATATAATTATGTGTCGCCCGCAAAATACATTGCTAAGTTCACACTTTTTCATTTTCGTGAAATCGATTTATCCGAAAGTTGGTTTACCCGACAAGGAAGTTAAATAGGATCGCTCAAATTTTACATACATATTGCATCGCGACGACGCGACGTGGCTATCGTAACAACGTAATAACTCGATACAAGCGTTTGTAAACTTGCACCATGAGTCGTAAACGCTTTCAATGTTCAGCGTACTTCGCAAGAGACTTTCACCTCGTGCAAACCAATCGTACTTATAAACTCATGAGTTCGTTTTATTTTGCTACTATGTATTTTTACTGTCGTGACACATCATTTCTCTCTTAATAGTCAATTATTTCCGTGCACAAAAAGTTTCTATTTGATGGAAAAGCCGTATCATGATCATAATATCTTGCGTTCTCATTTCTAAAAATATTTCAATTAAAAAAAATATTTTCAAGCAGACTAGATTGAAGACTATTGTATAACCATACGTGCCATGCAAAATGTTTCCCCCTCCTTGTTTGTTTAATTATTTAACAATATATAATTACCCAATTTTAATTTTATATAATTGTATGTTGCAATGTAACTTTAATTTTTTAAATAATTATAAATTACTACATACATAATACAGTAGTGTATTACTACTATACATATATTTAGTTCTAATTGATTCTGAGCGATTAATTCGAATTGCTATATAAACTTTGTACACAAAGGCATACTACGATATAAAGTTAAAAACTTCTGAGCAACGCGCAAAATAATCACAATAAATATTACCACCTATGCAACATAGTATGAACGTTCAATCCTCAATGAGAGAGAATTATAATTCTGAAAATATTCTTCTTTTCTTATATATAAATTTTTGAGGAAAAGTGGAGGACACTGAACAGTTGTCGTCAGTAAGGTCCGATGAAAATTATCAAAATTTTTAATGTTATCTTAAGGTCCAATCATGGAGACTCATCTTCAAGACATCATCATTTTATCAAAAAAAGGATAAAAACTTTTTATCCTTTCTCGTAAGAAATTATACTGCATCTTTTATCCTATTCAATGTGATTTTTTTTTAAATACGAGCAATAGAACTTTGGTGTGTTTCTTTTTAGTAAATGTCGCACATTGCTTGAAAATTAGAATATTACAATATTGACGACGTAACTGGGACATCTTTAAAATATCTATTTAAATAACTTTTATAAAATGTTCCAATGACGTCCTTCGGATGTATGATAGGCGTCCAACATATATAGCGATATAAATAGGACATTTCTAGATATATATTTCAGATGTTCAAGGATGTCGAATTGTTGCTTAGACTTAAACACTATGGCGATTATTTTATATATGTCATTATTTTATATATAATTGCAATATTATTATTATATAATTGTGGTACTATATATAATTGCATTTGATAACAACGTAAAAAATAAATTTCTTTATGGAAACGCCACAAAGGTGTTCATTTTTAACAACATTGATGTTATCAGATGCAATTATACATAATAATGACAGTATTGCTATAATATCCAAGTAACAATTCGATGTCCTCGAAAGTTTGAAATATATCTTGCAAATTTTAAATTGCTACAATGCGCGAACTATAAAAAATGTTTTTGTGCTCGTAAATAATAGTCGCATTATATGTTACGCGATTCTAATTTTATGAGTCAAAACGAATTTCCCTTGTCTTGTACGACAAGCGGTTTCTTTCCGTACGAGACAAGTTATCAAGGGGAAACGTATTTTTTTGACTTTTATGATATACCATATTCTTTACGTCTGCAAATGCAAGGTCAAGCTTGTCGAGAAATGGTGTGACACATATGATAATTATATGAATATTCATTAACGTAAACAGAGCTGATAAGGCTAACACTTTTTTGCAAAGAAGGATTTTTTTAAATAATTTGATTGCTCTTTTTTGTCTCTACGCGGCGCAATGGCCGGCCGGTTCTCGGCGTAACATCAACGCCTGGTACGTTTTATCACTGGCTGTCCCTGCGTGCATTGAAATCGCGAGATTTCTCGTTGCGCTAAAATGTCATGTTCTTTCATTTGCATATCTGAACCGCAGCCTTAATAGACTTGCTCGTGTCGATACTGCGATTTGCTACGGTAGCCGATAAACATTATAATGCTCCGATACGATACGGATGTCAGCTTACTGTACATTTGTTTAATAAGATGAAATGTGGTTTTCAAAATAAAATAATTATTAACTACACTTTCGTATCAATTATATTATAATTTATGAAACTGATTAGACTGATCAAAATATTATCATAATTCTTGAGTAATTGCCTTGGCTTGGCAATAACAGTTTTTTAATCCATGTTAATTACAATATTTCTTTTATTAAATGTAATAAATGATCAGATTATTCTGTTAATATACGATAGAACTTTTATTATTTGAACCTTAGTCAAAAGGAAAAGATATTTAGATAATCGATTTTTATTGATAATAATGGCTTAATATTTTAAAGATTTGTTTACTCGGCAGATATAAATGTAATGTAATAAATAGTCCTTCTTTATCGTTCATTTCGCTTTCCCAATTACTCTGAGTTATTAGTCTCAACTTGAATGTTTACTTTCTTTTCTTAGATAACAGAAGTTTAGATAATTAACGTTCAGATAAACACTATTCGCGTATAATAGTTCTATTATACTTAAATCTAATCAATTTTATAGATTCTAATAATCCATAAAAATAAGAATTGTAAATATTTACCATTCTAAAAAGAAAAAAAAAACATGGACGGTATATTGATATTTTAATGTGTAAATCAAGATAACAACAAGTGGAGTAAATTTGCAAGATGTGCAGATTGCAAAGTCAACAGATCTCGTGTTAGTCTCATTAACACAAAGTAAAGTTTGCTTGCCATAATTGCAAGACAATGTCTTACATAATCATTTATGATATAATTAAAACAATGTGAAAACAATATATCAAAGAATACTCGCATCGTACAACAATACCTTTTTAAGCTAAATCGAATTTAACAATAAGTTTAAACATTTACAACGTATACATTTAGTGATTCATTTTATATCGAATGGAAAATTTACATAATGGACAAATAAAATATAAGACCAGAACTACAAATAAATACTAATAAACTAAGCTCTCGATGTCAAGAAAAGGCTAGAACTACAATTATATTTGATGCAAAGTTGTGGCAGGTCAGTGATATCTATTTTGCATAAAGGTATCGGTATATTTCTCATGAAATGGCTTTATAATTCTTTAATTTTAAGATGTTATATTACCTACAGAAGAGTGAAACTCTAAAAGTCATTGAATCAAAGATCAATAATCGATAATTCGCATGATAATCGCGATTCGTTATCGAATTTAAGAACGCTTTCATCTCTTACGAAATACTCTCTCGCATTCTGATTTATTTTATCGAGTTTTAAACGATCAGTTTTTAGCAACATTGCATAAGTTGCAGGCAAGTAGTCCATAGTAAAACTTTGCTAATAGACAAAGAAAAAAAATACAAAAAGTATCTGTTCTGGTAGCGGTACTGCGTCAGCAGTTTATAACTGCCAAACACGTGTCTTTTCATGTAAACGTATAAAAGTTTCCTATTTATAGATAAAAGTTAAAAAGATATCCTCGTGGAAAGTTGTTTACGTAAAAAAAGGATAAAGTTCAACATAAATTGTATACGCCAGAAGCAATTAAAGGATATCAATATTATATTCTCGTGAGAATTATTTTTTATGAACAATTTAAAATAGTATTTATTTGATTTCTCTACAATTGAAGTCGTTAAAAATTAGTTTTGCATACCACTGCATTAATTTTAATTATATTATTAATTATTTTAATTATAAATAGTTGCATCTAAAGTGAAAAAAATAGTTCGGAGAAATATTCTTGTGAACGATCGCTATTGCTATCGACAATAATAATTGCTGTTTTTAAGTAATAACTATTGCGGCAACTCACTTAATAACCGTTTGCTTCATGCTGTTGGTCATCGTGACTAGATTAGTGTTTTCTATGTCTTGGGTATAATGTCTTTTTGCCTGAGTCTCACTAGCACATAACCACACACTCTTCCGTCTTGTGTCCTTTTCCTTCGTCCCGGCTTTTACTTCAGTCGAGAGACCCACGGTCGTTTCCGGAATATCAACTGGAAACTTCTCGTGTGGCCGCTACGTTTTTCTCCTTCTTCTCACGATTTTTCCGTTATCTATTCGACGATCCTTTCCGAAGGAAATCAAAGAGAGAAGAAGACCGTAAAGGGAGGTTGTTGCCTTCCTCCGAGATCCAGATACCAATCTGTTTGGACTGTTAGCGTCGGACTGAAGTAGCGCGCGCGCTTCTGCTCGTATTTAAACGTCCTCTCCCTCCCTGCCACGTCCTCTCTTTCCCTCCCTCTGTCTCTCTTTCTCGTATGCAAGTTCCAGTGTTTCTCTCACGAGAACATTTCACCAGTTTGAACGAAAATCCGAGAAAAATCTATTCAGCGTGTCGTTTCGCGTAGCTCAAAAGTAAAGGGATATAAAAGTATAAATTCAAAGAAACAAAACTTTTTTTGAACCTGTATTTTTCAGATCTCTTTATATTGTAAGAGATACATTTGAAAAGTCACTTTCGCGGCATACATTGTAAAGAATTTTCAAGGAAACTAATTTGAAAAACTTTGTGATGAAACCGAATTTTTTTTCGTTCTCCCCTTTTCTTTCTCCTTCTTCCATTTTTCTCTCTAATTGTATTATATATATATATATATTTTTTTTTTAAATAATATCTGTTGTATTATCAATATGAATTACCAAGGCATTACATAATATATCTTAATCCAAGTATATGTCAATTAAAGTAGAATTTATAGAACAATGTGAAGAAATTCTGACGAAAATGTCGAGCTCTCTGTTCTTAAACTCTGAGTTTAAGCTCTGCATACTACTGCAGATTCAGTTGATTTGAATATCAAGGAGAGACTTCCTCATTATAGTGCACTTGATTTCGATTTGTCGCTTTGGCTCAAGAAACGTCACGATTTATAACGTGCGAATCTGACGCACGTTATAAACGAGCAATTTTGAGAAATCTATTATGATAAGTGCAGAATTATAGTCGTTTGTAAATGTTGTCATTGCGTGATGTTGCAAGAATTTTTAACAATATAATTTATTTAGAACGTTCCAAGAATTCTATGTTTCAGTCTTCAATTGTACGCATGCTTAACTTGTTGAGAAATATTAGTCAAAGAATATATGATGTGCTCTTTTTTATTTTATTAAACATTGTATTAAAAATATCAATTAAATATTGTGCATAAGTTCATTTTAATGTATATTAAATCAGATATGGATATTAAAATATAATTATTCAATATGCGCGATAAATTTGGGAAACATCCAATGCATTTATTCATTTATTCTGATTAAAATAGTATTAAATATTATAATACCACAGAGCTGTGAAATTTGAAGAAAATTATATAATCAACATTCGAATAATCATTGACAATGGCCACAAAGTCTCTTTAACATGAGACGTGATCTCCGAATAATTTTGTGGAATATTAAAGATTAATGAACAGTTTCATGTATTTGGCCGAGTTTCGGAAACTTGACTCGATTATATTCTTCAAGAGTATTAATGCGCAAGTATTAATTAAATAGTAAGTAGTCCTCCGTTATACAAACATCCTTGAAACTCTTCGATAGTGCAAACTGAACAAGGATGGAAGTCTCTCTCTTTCCAGAACTCAGTTAGTAGGGCTTGAACTTATGTAAGCCGCGTGTGCAATCGTCGATCGTAGGGACGCAATAAACGATTTATGGCTTCGCAAATTAAAGGATAATTCAGGAAATTTACAGGATCATGTTTTCTCACTTTGCAAATAGAGAGAGAGAGAGAGAGAGAGAGAGAGAGAGAGAGAGAGAGAGAGAAGGAATGATAAATAACTTCACTTAGTGTTTTTAAAAATATCGCTTAAATCACAAATTATATGGCATTAAATTAATATTATTTAGTTTTATATATTATATATTCACATGTTGCATATATACTTATAACTTTATGCTTAATTTTTGTAATTGTATTTTCATTTATTTTGTAGGTGTTTTTAAAATTACCATACGTAGTCTATGGTAAATCTGTACGAACGTCGATATATCGCTTCACAGGGAAACAATTGATACGCACGATCGCGGTTGATGATTTGTTTATCCTTCACCCTCTTTCATTCCTCCCATGACAAAAGTTTCTTTACGAGTATTACGAGTATAGTCAATACAAGTTTTATTAAAGGTAATGATCAAGGGCGAATGCTAATCAGGTTACATTACACGGCGTAGCGTAGAAACCTCGTAAAAACCTTTACGGTTGTCGTGGAATGTTTCTATAATTTGTCACCGTTTCTTCACGTTTCCTTCTGTTTGTTCGTTACAAATAAGGTACACTTCGTTCGAGTAAAATGTATGACTCGGTTGAATATTCATCATGAAAAAAATTTTTTTCCAGATTAGACCAAGTATCTTAATGTTAAATTATGTTATTTTAATATTTTCACACACACATAACAAGCTAGTTATACAATATTTGCTTACATCGAAACTATTTTGTTCGAGGCAAAGCTCGGAATGTTTTGACGTGTGATTATTTCCTTCAATTGGCGTATTGGTCGATTGATTAGTTTGATAAAGCGCCTAAAGAGAAAGAGAACAACATATAATTTCTGTAAGTATTTATAAAAAATAATAGATTGGACCCAATTGAGAGCCATTATGACATTCTTCGTTCAGCCATCATTGTCGTCAAGCTGGATGGGAATTATCTTGGCGAAGTTATGGCAAAGAAGTTGCAAGATGAAAGTGGAACTGAAATAAAGTCAGTAAACGGTATATAACGCGGAAGTGTGTCAACATTAATTAAAGAAATTCTATTGATTATTGATTGACGTCTTACAATGGCGAAGTTGAAAGGAAAAAATTGATGGCAACGTGATGATATTTTTAAGAACATGGGTCATTTGTTCTAGATACTGTCGCGATCTTTGTGGATAGGACTCACTTAGGATCAGCTCAGATTTTTGCAACTACTAACTTAGTTATTTATAAGTTATTAATCTTAGTTATTATATTTTAATTATTATACTCTCGTATCTCGAATGCTACAGTATCTTATTTTGCGGGCATGCGAAATGATATAGTGTGACAAAATAAGCTGTTTGATTTAGTAAGAAACTGAAATACTTTCCAGTTGATAAGACGAGAATAAATACACGTTAAAAATTTAACGATCACTTTTTGTATATAGGTAATACAGATTTGCAAATAATAAATTTGCAATGATTAATTACAAATCTCTGAGTTACATTATATATACATGAATGTAAATTTCTTGATGCGAATAATATATTTCTCGTTTTGCGTATTTTTGAATAAAAATACAATTCTGTCTGCAAATGTGATAGTGGTCCAAACAGCGAGATATGAGATACCGTTAGCGTGGCATTAAAAAGATTGATATGTCAGACGCGCTTCGATTTGGAACGCAGATTGTATGTACAAGAAACATTATTGACATACTTATTAACATTAGTTAATCGATTTGAATGTGAAAATGTGTTAAAAAAGTTTGACAAAATAAAATCCCGATAGCCATCCCGACGTTGAAAAAATTTGGATAAAATAATCCGAAAAATTAGTTCGCTAGACTATCATTCCCCTTTGATCATTTCCCTCTTTGAAGTATGCGATGCTTTTTTCTAGTTTTTACTTAATACCTGTTTATTAAAAAAATCTTTTTCCTAAAATCACATATTTCATATGCTCCGATCATTAATATTAAATTGAAAAACAAAATGTCATTTGAGTAAATACATTTCATAAACTTTCAAGAAAGAAAGAGAGACAGAAAGAAAAATAAATATGAAATATATTTTTTAATACTTATATTTGTTTCAGTTATGTTAAAGGTTAATATATTCGCAAATCTATAATATTTATCACATGCATCAAATTCACTCAAAATATAATATATACTGAAAATCCTAGAAAGTTTAATACTTCAAAATTATAAGATTATTTAATTAAAACAAATTCGATTTGCTTATTATATAATATAAAGTCGCTTCTCTTCAATCAATTGTATAATATTCTTTAAAAGAAAATTAATTCTTTTGAGTATATATTGAATGTTTCTAAAGTTCGTAAAGTAAGATTGTTATCGAGAAAATATTCTTTGTTAAAGATAATTGTCACTTGAAAGAAAGAAAGTAAATTGAGTAATTACTTTTCTTATCAATAGAATGATATTTTTCTATTTTTACGTATGGTTCTTAATAAAGAACCTATAATCTCGATAATTGGGAAATCGTGCAAAAATGCACAATAGTATGGATAATCGTCGCGAGCACGCTCTTATTTCCACGGTTTCTTACATTGCCATTTGCGTGATAATCAAACTTCGATCAGTGTGTGGACATACCGTCCGCTGTGCAATCAGATATGAAAATACTATATACTTGGTGTAATACTTGGAATGTAGTAATATCTGACTTCAATTATACAGTGAGTAGATTTCTCTATAGTCTCTTGGAAATTTGTTTGCGATTTCCCAGGCACAATCCGGTGATGATGTATAATACACGTCGCGCCGTCGTAACTAATATGCAAATACCGCGGCAAGTGCAACGATCGCCACACGCGTTATCAAGCGATATCGGAAAGTCATTAATGGTTCCTAATACAACAAGAGCGGCGACACCGATTGCCTATCGTACGTCTCACGCAGTCTATTCGTAAAACAGAGTCAACGGGTCAGTGTTCCATGTCATCTCATTCCACTTGGCGTTTGTCGGTGCGTGCGAACCAGTTTATTAATGATAACCGATTAGACCGGTCACGATAAAAATATTCACTTGACTTGTCCGCACTCGAGGAAAACCTAGTATCTGAGATAAGGTATTTACATGGCAGTTTAAAGCTCTTAGTCTGGAAGTAAGTCAAATTTTATCGATAATCTGATACAGTCGTTCGAGTTCTATTTCTCTCGAATTAAGATCGTGATCAATGCAAATAAATTCGCTTGCGACTAGGAGGAATTAACCACTCATTTGAATGACAGATTAATTGTTTCCTTTAAGTTGTGTTTATCCAACACTACTATTTTTTTCTTGTTTCGTCAAAATCTATTTTTGTTTATTGCATGTAAGCAATTTAATTTGTCAATTAATGAAATTATCACTTGAAAAGTTTTTAGAAGTTATTTAAAAAACTAATTGAATGATATCATTATATCGACGAACAATTTCGGCGAGTTATGCTACGGTATGAGACGATTTGATTTGAATGTATTTTCTATGGATGTATTTCGGTATAGTATATTAAAAAATTTGATACTTATAATCACTATTGTTTAATATACTAATTCATATATTCGGTAATTAAATAATTATTATAATTTATACATTATATATGGAATTATACTTACCTACTTTTATATGAGATACACAGGCATATTTTATTGAAATTGGCAGTTCTCATAAATAATGCCTTTCTTATGATCATAATGAATATGCAAAGCTATAAATAACATATAGAACTTAATGCTTAAATCATTTCAGTATATGATTGCTATAATGCGATTGGATATACCACGTGACAATATACAGTTACTAATATTCGCCGTCGATGTTTCGGTATGTTTATATAAGCTTGAATATGATTCGCGAAATATACGATAATAGTTACCACTGTATATAAAAAAATCTCTTAAAACTTTTTAAAAATTCATTGGTCATTACAATTAGCATATTATTCAAATATTGTTCGTATATTGCACAAACTGTAGATGATAGTAGTTTTTGATAGACAGTTTGCGTAAATTGTTTTTCGCCACACAATCATATTTTAAATTAGATGCATTGGATATTCATATTTTTATTAATAAAGCAATTATTATTAAATGCTTACGCACGTATTTGTCGTGTTTTATATTTAGGCTCTAACAGTTTCTTTTTCTTTTAGCTTTTTGTTATGATTTTATATTTGGAGTATTTTTCAATCACCTCTGAAGCATTTTTAATATTTATAAAAGAAAGGAGAAAGTTGTAATGAGATATTTTAAACTGAAAATTGAAATTGTCCATCTCTAACGTTTTCAAGCGTTGTAAAGATACATCTAGCTCTCTCTCGAAGAAGGATCTGACCTAATACATATTAAATCGGATCAGGTCAATTATATACGCAGGATACGAAGGATACATATATACATACGAGATGCACAACCTCGCTTATGCAGCAGTCGACTAGGAGTGGCACCACTATCACAGTGGTCGACGAATGTTTATCAGTCTTGTCCCGTTAGGTTCAGGTAATGTGCAGCAGCGGTTTTATCGAAGATCGTCTGTAAGTATTCTCCTTATTGAGAGAATTAAAGTCACATATTACGACCGTTAACTATCACGATAGCAACGATTTATTGACATTTCGTGCAAAGAATAAATAGAGTTCAAAGTAATTAAGAGTGTAATACTTGTGATTAACTATGGAATTTAAAGTGAGAAAAGATCATTACAAAATTTAAACGATGTTTATAACATAAATTTATAGTTCATATATAAAATATTAAGAATTAATTATATACAATTCTATGCTTTCTTTATTTTCTTACTTTCTTTTAGAAACATCTAGCCGTTTATATTTAGAAATAAAATTTATTTTTTTAGAATGTGCACTATCACTTTTTATCATATATTCCACGAATTTTAATTAAATCTCTTTTAATCTTACAAATTCTAAATTGCTTTACTGTCTTATTCATGTCATGAAAAATGCTTGATATCTTTGTACGCAAAGAGTAAACACGAGGAAAAAATGATTTTATTGAAATATCTAAAAATTTAATTTAACTAGATATGGATCTGAAAATAATTTTATCATACTATCAATAATTATTTAGAACGCTCAAACTGGTTGCTGGTCAAAACTTTTTATAGCACTGCTTATGCGCTTCCTATATGAGATTCCTATATGTAATTATTATGATGGTCTAATAAAATTATTTTTAGATTTGTATCTAGTTAAATTTCTAGATACTTCAGCAAAATAGTTCTTTCCGTGAATCGAACGCACAAATGATAATCTCGAATGACGTTGCGCAACAAAATTAGAGCTATTCTTGCTTCCGGGACGTGATAGTTAATTTCCGAGCACCTGAACCTCGTTTCTCAACGAAAGACTGTAAGAAAATACCTCGTTGTTGCATAGAAGACAACAACTTGACTCTTTCTTTTGTCTCATGTTTAAATTTGGAACTATAGTCATTCTGAACAAACAAAACTCTAAATCACGCAGTCACATTTAGTGTTAAACGTAATGTCAAATATTAGAAGCAAGCAGAATACGGACTCATTGTGATTCAAAGTAAAATATGACTAGTATCTTACATCGCAACATCAGTCTGTATATATTAGACAGAAAAAAACCTATTGGTAAGTTAAAATATTTCATACTGTGATAAAGTGTGGAAACGAATTATTTCTGCCGGGACAAAACTACGGCAATTCACACATTTGATCAATGTTGCTAACTTTCTAAGTTGTTTTAATCGATCGAATAATGGCAAAAAGGTTTGCCGTCGATTAACGACCGGTGAAAGTAGTTTCGCGTTCTCTCTATCGTCATGAATCTCGCAACATAGGCTCATTCTCTTTAAATTATCACAATGACAGTGCTACTGTTGATCACAGGAGAAACTTATCTATATATAGCATACGAAAATACGTTATCTTTTATGCACAAAAATTAAACGCGTCTTATTTTTTTTATATTAAATTATCGAATTTATTCATAGTTAAACTGTTTAATCGTTGCATATATATTAAACATCGTTGAAACGTTGTTTTTTTTTTATTACCTATTAATTACTAGATTTATGTTTGTAAAGGAGAAATAAAATATTTAATGACTACTCTTCATATATATAATATTAAAATATTTATTAGAATTAAAAATCATTATAATTTTGTTTTATATGTAGAAAATTTAAAGAAAGGTATTAATTAAAAAAAATATATTTTTCGTTTATATATACAATATATACATTGATTGAATGTTAAACTATATATAAAAACGATTAGTAAAGGATGTTTACATAAGATTATTAAAATAATGTTTACATAAGAACGATCTTTTATTTTACAAAAAAAGAGAGAGTTAATTCAATAATATTTAGATAGATTAAATAGTAATCTTTAGAGAGTGCGATTTTCGATAATAAAAAATTAGAAGAAGCCAAAGGACGCTGAATCACGGTTTTTATTCGAGTGTTACAACTTTTACCGAGCATTGTTTTCAAAACCGTACACTTTTGAATATATTTACTTCTGCTATTTGATATTTTTCGTTTATTCGTTCTTTGCAAGGCCACATTTTGGAGAAGTTGACCTCGCTATCATCGATCACGATAGCTTACGTAAATCGTAATTTGCGTTGGAGCCATATAATCGTAGTGTCCATGAATACCGGTAGGATTCAACTAAAGTCACTTTATGAATATTTATCGATGTTACTTTAATAAGGCCAGACTTAAGGTTCATTGTAATCTTAATCCTTTGATATCTTGTCAAAATTACCAAAACTGCTTTCTTTGAAGGATCAATATTTTAGCGATGTGATAGAAATTTTACGTCAATAAATATCTCAATTATATCATTAAAACTAGTTTTATATCTTATTATATTTCATTAATTTTACTTTGTTTATAAAATTGCTGCATTTAAAAAAGCGATAAGAGAACATTTTACAACGGGCAAATGAAAGAGTTTTATATAAGCTTTGTGATGTCGATAGATGAGCGTAATATTATAATAGAGACGAAGATGCAATCAAACTTGTAAGAAGAGATCATACTTGTGAGGCAGGATCGATCGATCCATCGATCTTATAAGTAGTACCTGCCTATACCTGAATTTAGATGAAGATAGTTCGAAGGTTCATGATTGAGTGGTTCTTCGGGAAGAACTTCTTAGAATTCTATACTATTACAATAGAATTATATTCCGCTTGAATTATAAATCGTCACATGTAGCATTTTTTGTCATGTAAATTAAATCTAATGAAGATATAATCACATACTACCCGCAGCTCACATGAATGATATTATAAATTATAAATGTAAATTTCCTAATCCTGTGTATATATACTTAGATATTACGTGTGCACTTGTATGTGGTATTTGACAAACATTTAAACTTTTTTCTCTCTGAAAAAAAAAAAGGATTCAAAAATTATTCTACATTTTTAATTTATTTTTTTAAATTAATCTCTTTGGTTTTTCTCGGTTATTATACCCAACAGCCTGCATATGTTCAGATTAAAATATAAAATGACAAATAAATTTTGAATTACCGGTGAAATGCCAAAAAATAAATGCAATCCTATGCAGTTTTAATTGTAAATTGCTTGTGAAGTCCTTTGCACCGGGATCGACCGGCACTAGTGTGTGCACCGTTATGTGGAAACGCTCGCAGTGATGTTAATGAGATAAATTGTAGTCGTAATTGAACCGTAAAAGGTTGAATAACTCCATCAAAGGGGAGAGAGAGAGAGAGAGAGAGAGACAAGTGTCATTTCTTAATGCTTGAGCGGAGACGAAGACATTCTTTAAACTCGCTGACTGTTAGTCAGGTCTATAGATTTCTTTTACGAAATCTCTAATTGTAAGCTAAACATCATGTTGTGATTTTAGGATGCGTTTGACAGTTACTATCGATAATACAAGTGACGCCGCGATAACTATTATGTATTTTACGGAGTCATCAATTTGAATCTACGCAAACAATAAGAGTCTATTAGCTAGGCTGGTATGATGTATTTTAATGCTTCGACAAAGTAGTAAAATATCACGGGTGATTAATTACATCGTGGAGATATAACTCAGTTATTTATAATATTAATTCGATGCTGTTATTAATAATTTATCTCAGGATCCGGTTAAGAAAGTCGTTGATGTTTTCAGTAAAAGCCCTGCAGTTATTTATCTTACATAGAGTGGTTTGTAACTATGGGTGATATAAGGAGAGACATATAAAATGTAAAACACACATGAGTTTCTTCGTTATTTTGTACATTTAACTTGTTTTTTTATGTGGCATTGTCACTTTCTAGTTATATCAATAAGAATAGATCAGATATAATCGAGCTGTCAAATTGATTGATTAATGTTTGTATTCGACACTCAGAATATAAAAATTTGTTAAAAATGCATTTCAATTTTTCTTCTTGTTAATGAACAGCGCACCGGCTACGTTTATGGATGTAATTTATGATGACGTAACATTAATTATTCGCTGACGGTTAAGTATCGATCACACAAGATGTAAATTTTACCAACTCCTTTCATAAAACACGTTTCATAAAATATATACATAATAATAATTGTCAAACACAAAGGAGAATATAACCTTCATTTGCGTTTTATCTGTTACGTCGCGCGATTCTTAAAGATTTAATAAAAACTTACAATTAGCTGGGATATTGTTACTTGAGACGTTTTTCAAAGTTAATTATAGTTTGAAAGATGACTTATCATTCCATTATATGTTATTATGAAAATTGCTTTATTGTTATTAATTCTCCAATGATTAACGTTTTTCTGCGCAACACAATCGAATTGTCAATACGATAGGATAGGTCAATACCTGAGGCTCGTTGCGCGATGACTTTGAGGTGAAAGAGAGGGACGTGTAAATAATATAAGTTATACCACATCGAATGCGGCAGTTGAATTTTATAATTTAAATATTTCGTCGTCGTGTATATAAAATGTATGGAAAGTTTTGTAATTCTGGGCATTGATAAATATGTACGTCGCGATCAATGAAGGATTAACGATTGCTTTAGCAGAAAAGCTTCTGAAAGAATTTCGCTGAACAATTGTCTAACTACCTTCTCCTACAGTCTTTTGACAAACCAAACGATATCTTACCCTTTAATGGTGGTTACTCCATAAACAGTATCGTAGATGCTATTGCGTGCCGACTGAACGTCCTCGTCCTTCTTGTCTATCAGCTCGCAGACATGCAGCGTCTTCGTATTTGAGAAATCCGGCTCGACGTTGTCGTACGTCAGCTCCATTTTTAAGCAGGTCGTGTATCCCGTCGAAAATGCGGAAATCGACTTCTCACGTGTAACACTCCCGTCGACACTTCCCGCAATATCCGCGACCGAGCGACCAGCTTTTCGCGTATTAATGCACGCTTCCACGTCTCGCACGACAGAACTGCACGGAGCAAACTTTTCTCGTGTATAGCGCGAGTTTCTATTGTTTCCAGGACACGCGTCGCGTGAAGGATGGTGCGGTTCGGGAGACATTCGTAGGGCGCATGTGAGACATATAGAAAGCAAAAGATAAACAGTATATTCTCCACGTTCTAACGTATGTATAGGGTACCCCGGACGAATGTGTTTTGTGTATGTCAAAACGATACAATTAATTTCTTTTATACTCCTAAAAATTAATTAAAATTTAATTTCTCAATTATAACATTAATTTTGTATACTTTTAATAAACGTGAATTATTGATATATTTATACCATTGGTTGAATAAAGTTATAAAAAGACGCTCTCTACATTTTTAGGAAATTATATATATACTAAAAGTAATGAGAAAACATAAAAAAAATTACATTTGTATAATTATACTCTTCAGCGATGTAAAAGTGATTGATTTTTAGAAGACATTTTATTTTCTAAAAATTAATCACCGTTATTATTAACAATACATTTTCGGCATAGAAAGCTGTTAATTAGCGTGTTTAAGACATGTTTTACCTGATGCTTTCACAAAATGTCGGCTAATATGTGCGCATAATAATGTTATTGTTACGTATATACTTATGTATATATTTCAACTACATGAATGTCTTACTACCGTAAATGCTTAAATGCGTAACGAATAAAAAATTATACACGGCAGAAATTTAAAAAATATTATTCAAGTATCTGTACACAATAATGTAATTTTTTAATTAAAAATTCATTTTTCTATTCGTGCCGAGTATTGCACCACGCAAGAATTATTTTAACGGCAGCAAAATTTGATGCAAATGTTCGCAGCATGTACAAAATTTATAGACCGCTAATTGCAATTTTCCTTTATTTTTATTAATGAAGCTTTACAGTGAAGAAAAATTCGTATAGCGAGAAAAGATAATCATCAGAAATTTTATTTAATTTATTTGTATGTTCGTGCACATACTATTTATTATCTAACGATATCTTAATAACAATTTATTGACGATACATTGATTAAACATTGAGGATATATTGGGCTAATATTTGGCCGATGTCTAATATTGTGCCAATAATTGCGTTAAGATATTATAAGCAAACTTTGTTTGCGATAATTCTTATTGTTTAATATTTTCTACTCATCTTGTGACGATGGTTGATTTAATCCTACTTTTTTCGAACATATTTGTCTTTAAGGGAAAGTTAAAAATTATTATGTGATATATGATACAAACATGCATCCTGAAAATGATTTCTCTTCTCCGACAACAGTATAGACGATTTATTCATGGTCTCACGTTCATTGTTTCTCATTGAAAGGTGACAAATGTGCATACTAATGATTTCAATGCGGATTCTCTCGATTAGGTATTCCGATGTTATCGCTCTACGTTTGACCTTAATTATCCCGCATTTTCAAGCGACGCCTAGTTTATTGTTCAGGACGCATTTAGTATAACGTCTACATTCTGCATGTTATACAGAGTTATTATAGAGTATGCTATTTAAATCATTACGAAATAATAGTACCTGCACTGAAACTCCCAGTTGTCAGACTGTTTTATTATTCTGCGCCGACAGCATACAAGAATATTTTGAACGCAGTCGTGCGCACGCGATGTCACTTTGACGTGATATGTTAATTAAATTTAGTATCAAACTATAAACTGACTATATATGTATATTACAAATGTTTGACTTACCGAAAAAAGAAAAATTATAGAGACGTTTTTGCAGATGGTATTTTTTAATGAAATCTTATCTCTTTCAAAGTTTATACGTATTGTAAAATAATTTTGTGTACGTAAAAAGTAACGAAATGATTAAACGAGATATTTAAATAAATGAATTTAATCAATTATATAAGGGGATGCTGGAGTGTCCTGTTTTATCATTACTTATAGTTAAAGACTCGTTTCTCTTAATTGCATTTACGGATGGAAAAATCCTTCTACATAATTAAAATATCGACAACAATGAATTGCGCTAGCTATCATTTCAATACGAAAAACGGAAAAAAATTTACAGTTTCGTTATCGGCTTCTCACATAATGCCGGTTCTACATTAGTTGCAAGCCGATCGCAAGTTTGTTGCGACAGCCAATCTGAAGCGTTGATTTCAAAATGCAAGCTTGAGATTGGCTGTCGCAACGAACTTGCGATCGACTTGCAACTAATGTAGAACCAGCTTAATGTGTCGAGTCGACTGCAGAAGCCGATAACGAAACTGTAAGTTTTTAATTTTCTTCCGTTTTTCGTATTAAAATGTAGCTAGCGCAATTCATTGTTGTCGATGTTTTAATTATGCAGAAGGATTTTTCCATCCGTAAATGCAATTAAGAGAAACGAGTCTTTAACTAAATAATGATAAAACAGGCACTCCAGCATCCCCTTAAACGCAAATTAATTTTATGTAACAATTTTCTCATCTTATAAATTAAACGAGAATTAATTTTCTCCATCTGAATCTAAATAATAAAAAAACTTAAGATATGAGGAATGTTTTTTAAAGACTTTCATACCGGCTGGTCTAAAATGTTGTGTAAACGTTTGCTATTTTGTCACCTGATTGCGCCACTAAGCACTTCTGCACGTGACTTATCTTGGGCTTGTGTAGAGGGACTGAGGAGGACAAGTTGGGTTAGGATGAATGAAGCATGACTGTGTTGGACGCGGCAACGTTTTTATTAATGGTGAATAAAAGATATATTTAGTAAAAATCAGTCAACATGGCCAATCCTAATCTCACGGATATGACAGAGGAGGATGCAGCAGATCTGCAGTTCCCGAAAGGTATATTTATTTCTTAACCGTTATCTACGAACTGACAGAAACGTTACAGTTAACCTCACTTTCGTGATACTTGTTAATAATAACAGTAGAAGTGAATGTAATTAATTGCGAGGGCTTTGAAATTGCACGAGCTTACAATAAAAAATGTAAATCTAATCAATTGTTTTACATTTTAACTCTGCTGATATTTACCCGCTAAAAGAAGAAACGGAACAAATGTGTAAATGCAGTTTGCTGCTGTGTAAACAACAGCAGTGTTAACACGTTAATGTAAATTTTTAATCTTGACTCACGTTATGAAGCTTAAGCACACGCAGTTTCAAACAATTCCGCAGAGTATATTCGCTTTTTGCGTTAACATTACTTTAAAATGCCTGCACATCCGAGCGGTCAAGTCTAAGGTAACGATTTTCCTCTTTCAGTCTGTTTATTGAGTCCAACAGATAAATCTGAGAATGACGTAGAACTTGAGGTGTCAGTCTTGAAGGACAAAATTCTTGCCTCAGATCCGATGTGCCGCGTGTGCAGGTCTATCCTAGTGGAACCATACATTCGTTGCGCCATATGCACTGATGTCGAGATATGTCCACCGTGCTTTGCCAAGGGCTGTGAGATTGACGAACACAAGAACGATCATGACTATGCCATTATAAAGAACGAGTTTCTTTTGATTGAGGGCAGCAATTGGACTGCCAAGCAAGAGCTTGAGTTACTGGATGTTTTGCAACAATGTGGCTTCGGAAATTGGATAGATATAGGACGTAGGATGCATAGAAAATCTGTCAATGAGTGTAAAACACATTATTTACAGCATTACATTGAAAATCAGACTTTGCCAGGTCTGCCGAAGATTGAGGAGAATAAAGTCAGCTTATTTGGCTGTGAACCAATACCTTACTTGTACAAGTTGCAAGATCTGGAAGAACCTCCTAGATTTGCTTCAAACACGACCAACAGCAGACTGTTGGCAGGTTATAACGCGGCTAGATCTGATTTCGAGGTGAATTTCGATAATCATGCAGAATCGTTGATATCTGAGCTCAAATTCGACGACTTCCAACCAGATGACAACACATACGAATTAGGACAAGCATTGCAAGTGGCAATAGTACAGGCATATAACAACAGGTTAAAGGAGCGCAAGAGAAGACACAGAATTATTCGCCAACATGGTTTAATTGCATTACGCAAAGTTATATTATCGCTACAGAGATACGAGAATACAATAACGAGGCCGCTCGCAGAGAGATTGCTGATATTCATGCAGCTCGTAGATGGGATAAAATTTGATCTTCTCATGGAAGGTCTTCATCGCGTCGGCGAGCTAAAGAATCGTATCAATAGGTTACTGGAGTTCAGGCAAAATGGGCTCAAGCACTTTCATAGCGTACCCATGTTCCAGAAGCTAAGTAAACTGAGGCAGGAATATGAACGGGAAAGAAAGCAGTATCTAAACAATCCAGAATACAATTGGAGAAATCTATTGCCAGATAACGTTGTTAGCTGTAACACAGCTCTGATCGGAAACACACAACGCAAAACAGCGCCGCCTCTCGCTATAAAAGGTTTACCGGGATACGAAAAACTGAGCGCCGACGAGAGAGAGCTTTGCTCCGTCGCGAGAGTCATGCCCGCCAATTATTTAGACTTCAAGCATCTCTTGATAATGGAAAGCAAGAAGGGTGGTCATCTTAGATTAGCACAGGCCCGTATTCTCCTAAAAATCGACGTGAACAAAACGCGAAAGATATATGACTTCTTGGTGGAGAAGGGGCATATAAATAAGCCAGCTCAATGATTCTATTTCAAAGAAGCCGATACGGTGCCAAAATATACTGTACGAAATGCAGTATTAATACTGTGATATACTTAAATTAAGTTAATATATTTTTAAATAAAATGATTATATTAATGGAAATTCGGCATTTTTCTAGAAAAAAATAATTATAAGACAATTATGATTTTTAATAAACGAAAATTTTGTATATTTAGAAAAAAAGATTTTGTAAAATAGATTGTAAGTTCTTTTTTAGCCTGCCGTTTTTATTAAGATTTTCTTTTGTAAATTTATTATTCAAATAACGAAGGCAATAAATTCCTTCGCAGAATTTGAAAATGCAGAGACATTGTTGATATCAGAAGTTTATATGCTTCTTGAGCACAGAAAAGCTCAAAACGAATCTGCGGAAGAAGAACAAGAATTTTCCGAAGTTTTCATGAAGAGCTTAACATATACTAACCGATTTGGAAAGTTAAAAAATAAAGAGACAATCGCAGCTGTTAGAAGGTTAGATTATTAATATTTATGAACTTATTAATACAGATAAGTCATTTTAAATGGAATGTTATGTAAAATACTTGTAATATATTATAACATCACGAAATATACAAATGAGTAAAATATAATGCGAAATATAATATTTTTACGTTGCAGTTTATTGATGCAAAAGAAGCTACACAAATTTGAAATTGCTTCGTTAGCCAACTTGTGTCCCGAAACTCCTGAGGAGGCGAAAGCTCTCATCCCGAGTCTCGAAGGACGCCTAGAAGATGAAGAACTCAGAACGATATTGGATGATATACAAACAAAAAGATCATTACAATATTAAAATAAACTTTATACATGCTATTTTCCTTGCAATTTCTTCCAAAAATATAAATATGAATATCTTTAATAAAGAATAAAATAATTTCAACATGGACTTTGTTCCAATGAAAATACATTATATTAATTTATTCATATATTGCTGTAGGCACTGGCAAGATTTCATTAATTGTTATTTTAACGCATTTTACCAATATTCATTATAATTCTAATAAAATTCCACGATATCCAATTATTACGATTAATTAAATTGTAATTGTCGATTCGTATCGTAATTATTTAAAAAAGATAGTATTCCATAAATTAAATAAAATTTGTCATAAATTATGTACATGGTATAAGTTCTGTTAATCCTAATATGGTCACCCTCTTTTAAAAATTTCATATTATGTTCGAATTTGTATGGAAAGAGTTTCTGTTGATAATTAACGACTGAATTTATTAGATCATATATATAACATATATTATATATATATATATATATATATATGAAAAATCGACGTTGACGCAAGTTTAGAAAGACTGCTAGAAACTCGCTTGTAATCAGAAAACTCGTATTCAGTTACCCAATTCCGGCAATTTGCGATACGACGAGACGACTCGCGAAAGAAGACAGCACTAATCGCGCCGACGACAACCATGTATTACCAACGAGCTAATTATGGTTGGCTTGGTATGAGATAGTAGGCTCTCATTATCATCCTGTATGATTCTTGGGTAACCGGTAGCAAGCAAAACCCGCTCGATTTGCTGCTCTCTTCAGTAAAGTCGAGCTCGCGATAAGGATCGATAATGTCGTTCTACCTATCATTTACTGCGAATCGTAATGGCTACTCTTCGCTATGCCTTTTGCATTTAAACATGTTAGTGTTTCTTCTTGTTCATTTTTCTCGTTAATCTTTTTTTTTTCTTGACTTTTCGCGAGAAATGTATTCCCTGCGTTTACACGGCATATTTAGGAAACTTTATGATGAAATAAAATATATACGTCTCTTCTTTTAGTTTCTATAAAAATATTGTTTGCAATACAAAGAGATCTGCGTCATTGGCTTTGTTTTTTTCTGGTCGTATTAACACATGCCATTTCTTCCGATATTTAAAACTCATTAGATATAAAAGAGTTGTAATAATAATTATTTTTTAATATTAAATTTAAAAGATAATGTACGAATAATTAATAATTATAAAGGAAAAATTAAAAATTATATAATTAATATTCCACACACACATCTTTTTTTTATCCATTATATTTAAAAATTGAAGATAAAAGCTGAAGTATTTAATGACAGAAATTAAAATGTACGATAAATTGTTATCTTTGATAAAATTTTCGATTAAAAAAAACCAATTCTAAACTAAATTAAAAAATTTATCCTTGCCGCTGATTTTCATCTTATTTTAAACTATTTTGTGCAATTGTATCTACTGGATGCAAGCAAAATGAAAAGATATAACAATGAAACATGATTAGTGACAATTTTATTTTATAAACAGCTTTTATCAAATGATGTTTTTTTACTAAGACGAATCATTCTCGTCTTCGTTTATGTGCAAATATTTCAAATCAAATAAAAGTGCATTAGATAATCTCGTGAAAAGTGCTTACATTCCAGGCATAATGACTCCCATATTAGTGGTAAGAAGAGTGGCGCCGTCGTTGGCGACACATAGCAATCGGCAACAGCACCGCTCCCACGAAGAAGCCTCTTAAAATAATTACGACAACCCTTAATCGTCTGTAAACTCGGAGAAAATGTCGCTCGTTTGGCAAATTGCACGTGGCGAATTGCGCGTGACTAGCAATCGATAATGAAATTATCGAAATGTTCGGAGAAATGCCATCAATACGGGATGAATCGATCAAATTGAAATAGCATACGTTTGTATTCACGACGAATAGATTATATAAGGTACAAACTTATGAATCTTATGATATAAATAACCCAAGAAAATTTTAACGATTTTTCGTCATAGAAATAAATTATTTTGACCTTGTTCTTCTTACAATAATTAGACTTTTCTACAATTCTAAATACGGAGTCATAATGGAAAACATAATGGTTTTCATTATTTACCCTAATGTTACTTTAAAATTTATGTAAAATTATCATATATCGTTTTTACAAAAATTAAGACTTTAATATAATGTAATTATTATCTTTAATTTTTATAATAAAATAAATTGAGAAATAAAAGAAAAATCTGAATTTTTACGTTCAAATATTATTGAGAGAAATATATACTAAATTTTACTAAATATTTGCTAAATATAAACATATATTTATTTGATACATGAACCATTTATTTAATTTAAATATAATATTTTTGATTTAGTAAATACTTATTTTCTCTATATGTAGATGTTAGGTTATTTTTATTCAAATATTTATTAAAATTTAATATACTTTTTCTCGGTATATCTTTTCGTTATTACATTTTGAATTGAAATGCAAATTAAATATATTCTAGAAACGCTTGTAAAGTACATTCACAATAGACACGTTGCTGGAAGACTCGTTATCATATTTGTTCTTTTTTAATATGATTTTCTTGAGATTGCGTGGTATAAATACGAGTTACAGGTGGAGCATGTTCTAGAGATCAGGATAGAGCTTTTGAAACGTGCAACAAGTCTATATTTCGCGCGGTGAGTCTGGTGGCCAATCGATGGAATCAATTTGCATAATGTATACACGCGAACGCGTATGCTCGACAATGTGCCGGAGTTACTTTTATGCATATATAGTGATAGGGGAATATCATTGACGTATCACTAACATAAATAAAATTGTGACGAGAAACTTACAAAGATAAAAAAATTTGGCTGTATTTAAAATATGCAAAATATGCGCGGCTATAGCACATTATCGATTGATGATTAAAGATTCTCTCTTGAATAATGAAATTATAAAATTATATTTAAATTACAAAATGATGACTGAATAATAAAATCGTGTTTAATATTAAATTAATTTAGAGAAATTATTATCATTTTGAATAAGATCATAAAGTCGTATTGCATGTTAAAATGATTTACGATTCTCTGTATTTGTAAAACAATTTAATGTTTCAAACTTTAACGAGTTCACGCTTTAAGCGAGTTTACAGTTTCTCCGAGTGAACGATTGTCAAACTAATGATGCTGCAGGACACGGTTCTGTTGTTTTAATGTACTTTCAAATGAGGTAGAAACTGATTTAAACTGTCGCACTGTGTCTGGTAACGACGATTAATAACACACGGTTAATGTGTCACAATGTACATATCACGTACATCAGACTTGTGTACCAATATATTGTGTGTAATGATGTATGTTGTTACAATGAGTGTATTTCATACGAACATTTTTTATGATATGCACTTTTGCTGCTAGTGTTTTAATCTTTAAAAAAAGAACAACGAAAATTAATTCCATTCGTATAAATTATTCGAGAGGACGTAGCGATAAAATAAAATTTAAATTGTTTACTAAGAGTAACACTTACACAGCTTCGAGGTACACATGAGGATATTTTTGAATGTTTTTGTTAATTGACATATAAATTCATCTTTACTAAATCACTGTAAGTCATAAATAATTTTCAGATAAATCTTATCCTCGTGTAAGGACAGTCCGGGAGAATTAATTTTTTAGAGATATCGGTTGCTTATTAATTACAAAATATACATTTATGATTAAAAAAACGCATTAATTCTATAATGCAAAAAAGAGCATATTAATCTTTTTACGTTATAATTAAACTTGAAAGTAAACGCTTCGCGTTTAAAATGAAAAATAAAAACGTATTACTTATACGTATTTATAAAAAAAAATTCAATATTATGTAAATTGTGTTAAATTACTATTTCTAACATATTTGTGTACATATTGTACGCAAATAATAAACAATTGTTTGAAGTATTTCACATATCTGTAAATCTATCATAAGTTTATCACAAGCATTATAATCTTATTCAAAACATATTCTGAATTCTAGTAAATTTAATATACTTTAATGAAGATTATTAAACAAAAAAAATTCAATTTGCTTATATTATATAAGAGTTGCTTCGCTCAATTTTATAATATTCTTCAAAAGAAAATAAATTCTTGTTTTTGAATATACATAATGAGTTTTTCTAAAATTTGGTAATAAGTATATTTTAAGATTATTATCAAGAAAATATTCTTGTTAACGATAATTGTTATTTAAAAGACAAAAAAATGATTAATCACTTTTTTTCTTCGCGCGTTATTAGAATGATATTTTCCTTTACGACTTACGTAGACTGCATCATTGACCTCAAGTCGACAGGTTTAAAAAATGACTTACACCATTATCGCTTTCACTCTCCATACATTACCATCATGCAAATACAAATTCTTCCTGAATAAATGTGAAAGAACGTAGCGCGCGATGTTTTGACAGGTAGCGAGGTAAATCTGAGCGAGTGGGGGGGGGGAGGACGCGGGTCTCGTCGGCCGGGCAACGCATCGGTTGGTCGGTTCGGCCGCGGTCGTCTGCGCGGCCGAAGGTCGCCGGGGACGATCGAAGGTAGCCGAGCGTCGAGCTCCAGTATAGCGGAGCGCTCCGGCCGAAACGTATTCAGTATATGTTAAGCAGGCGCGCGCGATACGAGTTGGTCACGTTTACTTTCCGCGAGCGCGCAGCCATCGCGCATCGTCGCCGCTGCCGACGACGATCGGCGTCTTTCTCTCTCTCTCTCTTTTTCTCTTCCCATATCGATATATAATTGCGCACTACTTTCGCGTGTCTGGACATGCATGAAATTTGAAAAACCAAGTGCGCGCAACGATAAGCGGAAAAGAAGCGCTCCGTGGTCGCTTCTCTTCGGGTTTCCGTGACTCGCAGTTTTTAAAAGCCGCGCGTGTTCGAAAGGGGGAAAATGTCGCGACGAAAGTGAAGTAGAGACTCGAAGAAATCGCGTACGTTTACTTCCTTTTGCTCCTTTTTACCACCGTCTTTCCTCCTGCTGCATTATTTATCGTTTCCTCTCTCTCTCTCAACTTCTATCCCGTTTCTCCCTCGCGCCTCTATATACTCGTTCCTCTCCTCGTACTTCTTCTCTCCGTCTTTTTCGCTCTTTTCTTCTCTCTTCTTTGCGCACCGACGTCGTCTCGTGGGGTCAGTGTCTGCTCGATCGGATCCTGAGCAGGAACATATACCAGCGGACGAGGAGGAAGAGGAGGAGGTGTGGAGGACGATCTCTTTCCCTCGGTGCGATTCGCCCTCGGAGACTGCAACCAACTGCAACCGTTGGTGACGCTCGCGGTCGCGCTCGCGCTCGCGCACCACGTCCTTCGAGGATCGCATTTTCGGAGCGGTCCGTTTTAAATGTGACGATGTGACCCGACCCGACAACGTCGACGGCAACGCATCGCGCGAGGCATCGCCGTCGCGGAATCGACAGCGAGCAGATCGATTATTGGCGCCGATTGGACGCGCGGCTGTGTCTCGCCCCAGGAAACTCTCTCGCTCGCTCTTTATCACCGTCCCTCCACCATCACTTGTAGTATCACTCGCCTTTTCTTTTTTTTCCTCGCTCCCGTCCCCCTTTCTCCACCTCTTTCTCAGGATATATCATTCCTCGTCTCTGTTCTTCTCTCTCCCGTGACCCTCTCGCACGCTCTTTTTCCATCTACTACTTCTGCCTCCCTCCTCCTCTTCCTCTCTTCGCGGCCGCAGTCTCGCTCGCTTCGCGCCGCGTATTTTCTCGCGAGCGAATGCAAGAAGAAGGAGAATCAGCGGGCGATTGATACCGCCGCGCGCGAAAGAGACACGCCATCTCGGAGAGAACGAGATCGGACTAGTCGTGGAGTTTGTGTTTTTGTTTATCACCGACCGACTGCACCGGTATAACTACACGCTGCACTGCACTGCGCTGCTGCTCGAGAGAGGAAGTTGCAAGTGGACGCCCATCGGAAGGACGATTCGTCGCTGGAGGCGTTCGAGAAAGGTAAATGCCTGGATTCGTTCTCCCTTTGGTGCAGATCCTATAACAGACAAGATATTGCCGCATAACTGAAAATCGAGGAAGAGTCGAGGAATTTTGCAAAATTTTCCAGATAATTAAATTTCTTGACTTTAAAGGAGTTCAATGTGCATACGTCATATACCTACGGAATTTTTTAATGCAACCAACTTGGCAACTAAAAATGCAAGCGGCGTCGCGGGAACATTAATAGTGATTTACGTTATTATGTAAATTACTCTCTTGACAAAATATTTAACTTAAATCACGACGAAACTGCAAAAAACTCCAAAATATTATTGAAAGCATCGGAAAAAAATTATGAAAATTGTGTTTGGAAATCGAAGGAAAGTTATGAAATTTTAGGATAAAGAATTTGCGGCAATTCTTACAGTGCCTAATCTGGCTGTGAGATGCCAAACTTTTGTTTGGCCTGTCGTTTTTTGGGGACTTCAGTAAATTAGAATGAAGCAGCATAGGAAGTTATATATATCTTTTTTTATTCTTGTTTTGACAAAATTTCTCGTTCCCGAACTTTGTTACGAGGTCTCTGGTATGAAATATGCATTTTTTTACTGAAATTGAAAACGAAATTTTGAAGAATGTTGAGGACTAATTTCTTGAATCTTATCGATTGGAGAAATTAGAATTCGATTTGAAAGAAAGAGAGATATAAAAGATAAAATATTATTTTAAAGATATAGGAAAGGCTGACAAATAGATTAAAATATATATGTGGATGGAAATAACAAGCGGTTCGTTTTTCGAGCAATTATATTAACAAAACATACGCTGTCTTATTGTTAAAATTGGACAAATATCGAACAAAATGCATCGACGAAAATGCATATTCAAAGTCGACGAACTGAATATGTATTTGTATATCAGCGTATACGTGTATAAAATGTACGCAGCACTACACTTGCAAATACATACGCGAAAATGTTATAATACGTGAATACATTTTGCCTAACACCGCGAGGGGCGAGTTGATTCATCGTGGTGATCAGTATTGTCGACTTGGACACACAATATTGTCGCGTACGTTTGTCACGCAAATGTTCAGAGCGCAGAATGACTCGCTACCATTGTACTATTACTTTCGGTGTACAATATATAACTCCTCGTATGTACGTACACTGAGCTGCATTCATATATTTGTCCATTTCAGCAACAGGCGAGCTTTTTTTTCATCTACCTCGTATTTCCCGTTACATTAATTTCAGAAACTGCACTGCAATGTATTACTACCCTCGAAAGTCAAACTTATTTTTTAGCGAAAAATCTTATTACTATCCGGAGAGTTAATTAGATCCGACAGTTTTAATCCGCGCGTAAACTCATGTATTTACTATGCATATAGAAAAATATTGTTCTACTACTAACAGTAAGAAAAGTGATTACTCGGTTTACTTTTTTTTTTTTTTATTAAAGTAATGGTTTATTTGAGATACATTACAAAAATATATTTTCTTGATAATAATCTTAAAATATATTTATTATACAAATTTTAGAAAAACTTGAAGAATTAATTTTCTTTTAAAATATATTATCAAACTTTATCGAAGAATGAAGAAGCGATATTTATGTAATATAAGCAATCGAATTTGTTTTTATTTAACAATCTTGAAATATTAAATTTACTAGGATTTAGAATATATTTTGAATAAATTTGATGCTCTTGTGATGAATTCGTGATAAATTTGCGGATAGACGAACTGTTTTGTAATAAGCAATTAATATTTAAATACAGTATGTATTATATTTTTCTGTGCGCACGAACGTGTGTTGCAAACTCGTGTTCTTTTATATAAATATTAACAAGGTATTACGGTATCTGTAATTCTAAGAACACAAAACACTGACGTTGGATCTTTTTTTCACGTTAAAATGTCCATTCCTTTGCTCGTACAAGGTGAACATGCGTTCAAAGAAGCGTATGCTTGTTGTATAACGATTCTTAGCACGATAGTAGATGATCATTTCTCTACAGTGAGTGAATTTAAATATACTGCGAATGAATTTAATTACGAGTACATTAGATAGAATTTATTGTTGGCATTTTGCCGAAGCAAACGTTTCCGCGAAACGGTTGACTCGCTTTGTGAAACGAACATGCATTGTGAATGGAGGCGCGCATTAGTAAGCGAGCAAGACGAACACGGGGCATGCAGTGCATCATGCATTGCAAAGCACTATAGCCATTGATAGATAAATACCCATGAGGTTCAAAATCCACCAAATATTCCTGCGTTTAAAAAGCACTTGGAGTATTTCTTTATTTATATCTTTTTATTATATTTAATTTATTGTTGCAAACATATTTTTAACGGATATAATCTCTATAAAAGAGCGAACTACACGTACCTATTTAGTGAGATTTTATTACAAATTTTCCCCGAGGTTTTCCTTCTCTGTATTATATATTAATATTAATAGCTCGAATTATTTTTCATGAGAAATCAAATTTATGAAGTAAACTTCAAGTTATTATGTAATCTAAAATTTCTCTTTGAGCAAAGTCGAAAATTTAAGTTAATCGTTAAATAAATTTCCGTTTCTTATTTATGTTCTTGAAACGTTATTTGTCGGTTCTTTGATTTTCGTTTAAACAACATCATAATTAAATTGCTGATTGAGCTTTTTGTTAGACGTATTTAAAATTTGAAAGAAGAATACCATATATTCCGCCAATTTTCATTCTGCAAAATGTTTTATATAATAGTGAATAATCATTTTTCAGCAATGGACTTGATGTAATGACGTATATTATAAATTAGATGGCTATGGTAATGCAAATTGCAGCAGACGATTTTCCGTGAATGAATGCACGCGTAGCGCACGTTGAACTTTAATTTATTTCCGAGAGCGGTACATTATGGCGATTGCATTTAACGATTGGATACGTGTTCATAATATTTTTTCTGCATAGGTATCGTCTATCGTTCATTTATTGACTTTTGTTATCACAAAACTTGGCGATGAACGCTTATAATAATATAATGTATTGCCGGAAGTATTTGTTTAATCTGTCTTTTTTCTCTTTTTCTTGCCATTTTTCATTATATTTCAAAGCCTGTTGTATCAATTTAATTTCTAATTTAATTCCTTAATGATTGTCACATTGCTTTCATACTAATTGTTTCAGGAAAGCGCCTTGTTAGCAGTACTTTTCTTTTATAATATATATGACGTTTAAAAATGTTTTTAATATTTTCAAACAAAATTACTTTTTCCATTGCAAGCCTGAAGTGTAAATTTCATTAGTTTCGGATACAAAACCACAGTTTGCCCGTGAGTCACTTGATTTGTGAGGCTTTTGCTTTTTATCACGGAAAAATAAACGAGAGAAGATGGCACTATCTTGCCGCTCGAAAGCCCGCGACTTGTTCTCGTAAGAATGAAAAACAGTACTTATTAAAGTTTGTCTCTAGCTACCGAGAAAAGTGTCACTGAACATTTTACTTAATTTTTTTTCTGTTTGCTTTTATTGCGTTTCTAGATTCATAGAGTCCTCGAAAGAAGAAACAGGTTCCTCTTTTCACAATGATATTTGCGACGTGCAATTTCTTGTATAATGAGTCATGGAAAATGATTTCCCACTTTCACGCTTGCGTCTGAATACGAGCGATGAAAATCGGGTTATAAACGTTTCCGTCACGAATATTAAGGTCGAATGAGTCACTTTTTAATATCAGCTCGATGCTGAGTTTCGTTGCGTTGTGAATCAATTACATTTTATCGTTTAAATTATGACGAAAATTCGAATCAATTTTATATATAATGTTACTATAATTTATACCATTAAATCATAATTATTTTAATATTATAATTTATTAATTCTCTTTAAACATATTAAGGGGAATTACGCAACCGTTTTGCATATGCTATGCCAATTCAAGAGCCAAGACTTTTTTATGATTCATAAAATTAACTCTATTAATATGATTAATTTTTTTATCATGCTAGTACTAGTATTTGCCTTTCTTACGTTTTTTTCTGCTAACAGTTTTCTGTTTCCATAAAATAGAATAACTCTGGCTCAGTCAGAATAACTTTAGTTTAAATTAAAAAGAATTACTTAGAAGTTTTATGTCTCGACTTTAATATGCATGCTGTCGTTTGGACATTATTAAAATTTGGACTAAAATTATTTAATTTTGAAGTACGAATTTTTCGATCGATATCGATGAAATTCTAAAAAATAAATAAATTTTAAGATTTTTTATAAAAGTGATTTATTTTATATACATTTATTGTCACATGTATAATATACATATAATAAATATGAGTTAAATGAATCAAACATTCATACATCTAACATGGCGTCAAAAGATTGTTTGCTGCAATCCTGCTGAGAATTTGTAACGAAAATACATTTCTCTCGAGGGAATTAAAGAGTTATATACGAGATATATTTTATCCGTCGCGTAGTGTCTGGCGTGTATTAAAAAACAATGTGTTTCTTTATTCTCCTTAATGATTCACGTCGAAAGAACTATATCGTAATTTAATTTATAATATGAGAGTACTAAGGAAACGTGTTCTTTTATTTCTTTTTTAAGGAAAGATTATGTAATATTATAATTAACTCGAAAGACGTTTTCTCTCATAACAATCGAGAGTGAAAAGTAAATTCAAAACTGCAACTGATGGAATATTAAATTTCATTTAAAATTCATAAAGTTCGACATATTATCTCTTTAATTGAAGAATCCAGTAAAAGCTACGAGAATATTAAATTTTAATGATTAAATATTATTTCATACTTTTACTATTTTATTATTGAAATTTTGAATGTGAGAATATTTTGGACGGGATATTATAATCGAACTGTAGACAGAGATAAGCCATGAGCCTCGCTAGATTTTCCCTCGTGGGACTTAACACGTATTGCTTCGGGCTCTTTAATTATTCACGATACAAGATTCATAACGGCTAGTGTGTAAAGTACCTAGATACAATATATCTAGTATATACTATAGAGAGTATACTGTTTCGTACATTAAATCATTGATCCGTTTTAATATATAAGATCAGAATTAATGAATATAATTAAATCCTCATAATTACACGTGGGTTTAAAGCATTTATAATAAATATGTATATAGTTTGCTTAACAGACTACTTTTTAATTTGACGAAAGAAATAGTTGAAGCAACACACGAATCTGCTGTTGAATTACACGAAATTATTAGGATCTCATTACTAATTCAGTTCTGTAATATAATATTGTGAATTATCATTAGGAATTGTTATATACATACAGTATACGTATTTGGTTGTTGCGAAATTACGATACTAATTTTTAATAGTTTCTATATCTCGTGCCGATTTATCATTGGTTAGTGAACGAAGCACGCAGCGTCTTCATCAGTAAAATAAGTCATCGTAACTGGTATATTAGTGAGACGAAAGCCGCATTAGTCGGTCGCATCTGTCAATAATTATTATCACGGGTGCGCAGTGCGTGCCGCGCGTTTCGCAGACGGCTGCTGCATGCACGTTATCTGAGAAAACACGAGGCGAATGATATCAACGACCCATAGATACGACGCGATGGTGAGAGAGTCAGAAGGAAACGAGAGAGAAAGAGAGGGAGAAACGTCTTAGAGAAGAAGAGATCGAAGAGACGAGAAAGACGAAAGTTTCACGATACGAAACGTTTTCGGGAACTTACTTGGCCGCGATTGCCATGACGTGCATCTCGTTTGCAGATACAAGAGCAATCAGTGTCACGATAATTTATTGTGCTACTGGAATGTATAGTAGTCTTCGTAGTTTTAGATAAATTAACAATGCCATGGGGAGAAGTACCATATCTGTTAGATATTTTTCTGTCTGATAATAATATTTAAGCATTGATTTTCGGATTACATCCTGAATTCGTGAATTGAGCTTTGGGTTGAGTTGAAAACCATGGATCATACAATCCTTTTAACCAATTGCAATTGAACTTTTGTTCAGAAAACTTTAGTCTTTGCGAATGATCGCATTACCTTTCCGAAGAATTACAACGAGTTCTAAATTGATCCTGTCGATAAGAGAAAGAGGCTGCAGTCACGCGAGCTAGCACTCATCCGGAATACTTTCTCGATTGGTTTGATATATTTTAACAATGACGACTCTCCTGTTTAACTTTCACTTGAATCGCTTTGCATTTTGCCATTTCGAAAACGCCAACACCGTTGATTCACAACACGTTCATTATTTTACAATAACACCCATTATTTTAATGACAATAATAATCTGTGTGTGTGTGTGTACTCATACATGTGTATAATATTATATAGAGTAGTTCATTTCTCAGTGAATTACACGACTGATATTAGTTTTGTAGGAATAATGTATTTAACAATAGAAAGTACAAAATGGCTATTATTATGATTGCAATATTATAATTACGTAGATACATACATTATGTAATATCCTTAGATATGGAATATTTTATTTTGCCACATGAAACGTTTCCAGTCCAGGTTAATTTAAGAGTGAGTATCCGTGTATCTCTACAGATGTACAGATTAGAGCTATATTTGCGAATATAATTGAGTTTCACGATAATTTCTTGGCACTTTTATATATTCGTAGTTCATCTGTAATTTTAATTAATTTCGATAGTTTGGTGCTAATTTGTACAAGAGTGACAATTGCGATAAAGGTAATAAGCGTATTTGTATGTGTAGCCTTGACGGAAGTCGCTTCTTTGCGGCTACAGATATTGGAGATTCTCGTTTACCAAAGCGATCATTAAATATTTCTCCGTTTGCATGCGCGTATTTGCATAAACATCAATTATGTAATTAATACCAATAACGTTAAAGACACGTAATGAATACGCATGAAACGCATGTACAATTCGTATGATAACTATGACGCGATAAGATCTTGAACTTTGTGCTTCTTGTACCAAGACCAGAACTTCAGACTGGATTTCTGTTTCCAATTCACATTTTTCATGTTGATTTCTCGTGAGATATTCATCGACAAATAAAAAAAAATGGTATTTTAATAATTTATGGGATCAATCTATTATCGATCTTCATAAATTATGAAGAATGAATTTTTCCACCGTTATAATGATATGTTATCATTGGTTTTTTTATTAGCGCTATAAAAGAGAATACAATAAAATTTATCATTACATTGATAACGGTATATTTCATCATGTCATGCCGATGATTGTTAGTTATTATGTAAATGTGTTTAAAAAAATTTTTTTTTAAACAATTTTTTAATTATTTTGTCGCAGAAAATTAATTTTGTTAAATAAAAAATATTACACTGTCATATTTATTAAATCCTAATTTTAGTAAAGTAAAATGTTAACTGCATGACATATGTTCTGAAAACAAAATATACCAGAAAATTATTTTATATATCTAGTTTTTAAATTCATACTAGATATTGGCAATATTATATTGACATATTGTATAGTAAAGGAAGATCAATAAATTAAAAAACGTAGTGTAAAAAAAATTTCTATATTTAATTAAATATTCATAACGAAGATTTAAGTATCATAATTAATTTTTGCTATAACATTGCGCAATTTGTTTCATTAATAAAATGTTTTAAGAAATGTCAGTTTTTGTTTTGGATATTTTTTATATATAGTATTTATCGCACGTACTTTATTATTTCAATAATTCATGTATATTTAAATGTATATAATTATATATATGTATGTATTATGCGTAATATATTATATATAATATAATATAATATGTATAAATTATTATGGCATATTGTTAATTTTTTAAATTTTCTTTTAAAAATCTCTTATCATATAACATCAATGATTTCATATTTTCCCAGTAGACATTAAACTATCATCAAGATCATCGTTCAATTCTTCGCATCAATTTACTATTGTGAATATGCGATTAATCTTTTTAATTTGCATTTTACAAAGTCAGCTTCGTAGTGTAAAATGTCATGAATAAATGTTTATCCATGCCTTGAGGGAATAAATGTAATGATAACTAACATTTACTCATGTAACGTATATACGCACATATATGGATGCACATTTACATTATATGAAATTATCAGTTTATCGTAGTACAATCGAATGATAACATCATCGCACAATTCATGATATCAGAAATATTAGTACGTGCCTTGATTTATAATAAACGTTCTCGCGAATCATCGATTGGAAAGAAATGTCAAAAAGTGGAAAGAAAAAGATTATTGGCAATTTGACATGATGAGTCGCCTACACCGTGAATAGCAAATTTCATCATTCAAATTTCGATTCATTATTTCGTGTTAAATTATTCTTCGTTATGTTCAATCTTCTCTGGCAGGCTACCGCATTGATGAAGTCTGTTGTGATATAGCACATCTTCACGTGTTACTAAATCTCTGCATTTACGGCACCTCCTGTTCTTGTTTCGGATATGGTTGAAAGATTCATTATTCCCGTTTCGGTTAGGCTCGGAAGATTGATTATTACTGTTTCGGTTAAATTGATTCTGAGATGATAATTGAGATAGTAATTTCTCGATCTCCATATTGTGGTTTGAATTTTAATCATTAAGACAAATAAAAGTAAAATCGTATACGTAGTTCACGATTGAGTAACTTCAAACTCCTTTGTATATAAAATTCTACTACGTATATAAAATTTAAGAATAAGATTTAATCTTAGAGATTTGTGGCTGATTGTTGGTCGAAATTGTTATTTTATGAAATTAGACTCTAGCGCGTTTATTTCAATATATTCATTTATACATATATATTTCCTTTCTATTGTCTGAAAGTGAATTTCAGTGTAGATATTATTATTTAAAAACAATAAATATATTCGTTGATGGTTACATCATTGATAAATACAGCATTAAAGCCACTGATTCACTCTTAAAAAGTACTGCTTTTTTTATAATAATGTATTTTTGTTACTTACTTTTCCTTTTTCTTCTTTATATTTTCATATTGTGTTAATGATTTAAATATTATAAAATATTTACATAAAAAACAGCAGATGTTGATTGTTTTAAATAAGAACGTTATTTATAACACTTTTTGTTTAGCACTCGTCTCTTCATCTTTTATGTCAATTGGCACTATTTTACCTATGTTATTTAAGTCATGTCTCGATGTCAACTGCCAGAAATTTCTGTTTGCCAAACTATCACAAGTAGTATCCTTATTAGATTAGATAAGTAAACATACATAGATTACATTGAACTTGAATATTTACACGTTTATAAAATGTTTTGGTTATTATTATAACGTATATCTATACTATACTAGATAATCCATTTTAATCTTAACAGATAAATATTTCGAAAATATGCAATTTTAAAAATATTTTAAATAAAAGTTGTATGGTATATATAATATATATATAATATATATATATATCATACAATTTTTATTTAAAATATTTTTCGGTAAAATTGTATTATACAATTTTTATTTGAAATGTTTTTTGGTTGTAAAATTGCAAGTTTTCGAGATATTTGCCTATTAAGCCATATAATACGAATTTAGACCGACGAGAATAAATCTAATTAAATGAGAGAAATTCTATTAAGATTAAAATGGATAATCTGGTATAATACAATGTATTATATCGTATTTCAATGATTTTCGAATTGCAAATAATAATATTGAAATTAAAGCAGATTGAATTTCGAAGGAAGGATTTAATTGCAAAAATCTTAAAATATAAGTCTCATAAATTGTGATATAAACTGTCTTTCCTTTCTGCTCCGACGAATATGGTAAGTCCGGGTTAATCGATGTCGTCAACGACCATTAGTCGCGAGTTCGCGACACAAAGCGATCTGGCCGGATTCCAGGAGCGTTTCTGGCGGAGGCGCCGGTTTTATTGTCTCCCGATGGCTTTGCCCACGCTTGATTCACACGCGGTGCTTAATCAACGTACCTTGGCCGTTGCTACGCTGTTCGCAATCACGTTCGGCAACGCAAGTCTGCGACTTTTTTTTCATGTATCTTTTTATTCGTTTCTTTATACGTTTTCTTATCGAAGAAGAACAAAGCGAATAAAAACGGCAGAAGACAATTCGCAGTAGAATCTATACATCAAAACTACAAAATGGATATTATTTAATCTTTTCGCGTTAATCATCTTGATAGTATTTTGATCTTCTTATCGTTTTACAAGATATGAATTCTACGTACCCTCTAATACTTTTAAAGTAAATCTCACTTTGAAGAATGAAATCTCACTTTTCAAAGTAAGATTTCATTCTGCAAAGATTGAAAATTGAGCCACTCTTTTTTAAGATTGGCTCAATTTTCACCCTTTAGAGTGAGATTCTGTTCCAAAGACTTTAGAGGATATATATATAGGACTTTAGATTCGATTTTTTTTATTCTAATGCGGTAATTGTGGTGCAAAATGAAACAACAAAATATCTACGTTGATCTTTGGGCGAGCTATACACGCGATGTTAAGCAGAGCTGCACTCTTCGCTTAGATAAACGTGGACACAGCATCGATAATTCCAGTCCCGGAGCGGTGGTCAATTACGAATTATGCACGCGTGCGAAACTATCGCGGAAGCCCGACTATCGAATGGCTGGATCGAGCAGGAAAGAACGGGCCGGAGGGATTCTAGACTCCGGTAACTGGCAGGTACGGGAACGAAATTGACGTTGTTTAAAGATATAATGCAAACGCGCGCGAGCTCGCTACTATTATCGAATGAACCTCAACCATTGCATGCGATCGGCAGGGCGACCGCAAAATGCACACGCGGAGAGCTTTTACGCCTCGTGTTTTTAAGTGCACGACTTTTGCAGCTCGTCAGTCGCATGTAATCGTTGCCGCGAGGTCGGTCGCGTTTACGATAAATATTATGTCGCACACGCCTTGAGTCACGTGCATTTTTGTTTGTCGGCGGTATTTCGCTGTTAATGAAACACGTAAGGCATGATATACAATTAGGAATTTCAGAGTTATGTCACTTAATTTAATAACGGTTTTAACACGCCATTGTTACAAATGATAGAAAGGGCTAAGAGCCAAAGCAAGTTCTTAATTGCTAATATTTACTGGCTTTCAAATTTCAAAGTATATAACTGTAACAAACGTTTCGTCTTATAAAACTAGGACATTCTCAATGTTAGTCGCATAAAAGCTAAAAAATCCTCCCTTACATTATATTTATATTTGTCAAATATTCAAACAAAGTTTGAATAAAACATTCAAACGTCTTGTAAATTACGGTAAATACAATTTAGAAAGTTATCAGTCGCTTTCATTTCTTCATCTTATTATGATGGATATCAAATCGTAATAGAATGACGGAACGCGCGCGCCATTATTAAATGTGCAGTATACTTATGGTATATTTTTAATATAATCGTTTGAAATCAAAGTGACAAAGATTTTTAATGCCAAATTGTTGTTCGAAAGATCTGTATGAAAATATAAATATCGTCGCGCGCAGTAATTTAGTAATATTTTAGTAACAAGATATTAATGATAAATGAACCACATTTGACGATATGTAGAATATACGGAGTAATTACATTTTAATCAAACGTCGTATTTTATGTTGATAGCAAAAAATAAAAGATGAATTTTATCTGTCTTGAAAAAAAAAAGTTAAAAATCGCTTGCGTTAATGATATTAAGCATGCAAAGGTCTCTTTAGGATCAAATTATTTTTCTTCATGTCGACTGACGAAATAATTCTGCCAACTATTTGCTATTTCCCATCGCGAATGTACTAACTCGCCCGGGTCGGGCTGTTGCACGCGATATCATCGGTCACTCTGTATAACACGCGAGTGAGTGAAAAGCATGCGGTGAGCACCGATCAGGTCGAACGAGAGCCTCGTAACCGACCATGGTGCTTTGCGACGAACACCCACGCGACATACTCAGGGTACGTGTCTGTGCCCTACGTTTATGTTCCATCCTTATCGGTCAGCGGGCGAGGTATTTAAGGGACTCTTAAATGCGGTTTCGAAAAGGATAAAAACGTCGTGCGCCTCCGACGACTCGGCCGTCTGGCCGAGCACGTCTTTGACTACTGCGTGTACTTCGATTCATTTTTCTGGGTACGCAAGAAAGAAAGAAGCTGTACGAAGAAGTAATGCTCATTAAAACACTTCGATTTTCGTTAAAATTACATTAACTTGTCAAAAAATGAACGAAATAAATTCTAATTTAAGTTTATATGAAATATAAATTTTCAGTTTGTTTTTTCAAATATATATTAACTACGTAATTTACGCGCGCTCGTTAATTTTTTATGAATATACATAACAACAATAACATAGATCATGATAATTTAATAATAATTTGATAATTTATAATGAATGAAGTCTCTTTCAGTAATGTTCCTCTATTTTTCATATCAAATTGTAGCTCGCCTGTGGAAAGTTCAATTAAACGATAATCTCTCTTATCATCCAAGATGGGTGATAAGAGAGATTATCGTTTAATCATTGAAACCTGATCAGAAACGTGTTATAAAAATCTGATAGGTACTTAATCGATTGCTTGACGAAGTGTTCTTTCATATAAAGTACAAGATTCATACATCTACTTGGAAAATATAATTATTTTGTAAAATAAAATCGCGCATGTACTTCAATTTTGATTAATGAACACGTGTTATCATGAATTTCCATCGTGTTTTCTCCAAAAGGTGCGCAAACAAGCTTCTTGCGCCAATCCCTATTATGAGCTTATCATGTGCTGTACAACTCATGAATTTTAATCGGTATTATATCTAAAAAGTGCGTTTCTCTCTCTCTCTCTCTCTCTCTCTCTCTATTTATCTCTATTTATTTCTCTCTCAATGAACTTACCTTGCTTCGCTTCATCTACGGGCGACTCGTTTGAACGCAGTACACTTCGCCATAAGATAATATATTCGCTTGAAAGTCAAAACCGGGTTTACCGCAAGATAAAGAGCTGTTGCATCATATATACGGTGTCTCGTATCTAATAGGACAGGCGATGATGGAATCAAATAGTTGTCGTCATCGCTGATATATAATACATCGTTATATATTTGGATGAACTTTATGAGCTCAAAAATTTTCTCAAGGAGACTCGATCAAATTTTTATTATTTTTATTTAATGTCTATAAATATTTAATTTTCAATAGCTATCGGAATTGCGAAGTTTTCCACACAAAAGTGTAATTATACTATAGATTTAACCCAGTTTAATATTTATTGCTATTTGTATTTGAAATTTGATGAAACTTTAATTAATTATATTTTCAACATATGCATCCGAAAAATGTCTTTAATTCCAATTAAAATTGGTATTTATTTTTATATCAGATTTTATTTTTTTTACGTCAGATACCTTATATCATATTAAATGCAAAGAATATTATTACTATGGTCTCTTTAATTAATTGGAAGTCGAGCTGTTCAGAGAAAATTTAATTAATGCCATTTTTATGCTTTTCTAATTTTCTGTATTGAATATCTTAGTAGTTAATTATTGATTTCCTCCTATTAACTAATAGTCATAATTCAAGTAAAATTATTTTGAATCGCTTATAATTCGTGGAGGAAACCTTTCTAAAACGTTTACTGGAATATACTTTTTATCGAGATACCTTTTTCTTTTAAATTCTTCTCAGAATCCCGTAGAGTTCGTAGATGCAGTTTTCCAACACGTTTAAAAGCCATCCAATTTGTGAGCAATGCGATTTTGCGGCCGGTTTCTTCGAGGTCGCGAGTGCGCTTTAAGGCCATAAGTCGGCGTGGCCAGCGCGGCGGCTAGCGGCAGGTCAATAAGCCTCATTCTCAGCCAGATAAAACGCCCCTTTCTCTCGCTCTCGCTTGTTCCGCTCTTGGATGTGCGAACGAAACGGCGCGGTGCGATTTTTAACCCTAGGAACGTGCCAGGATGTCTCTCTCGCGCGCTACGATTTCTTATCGCGACTTTTTGTATCAGTAAAATTATTATAGTCTTATTTATACATTCCGAGTTATATCGATGATTTACATAGTTTTTATGCGTTTTTTACGATATACATAAATATCGTTCTTTTTGCGTTAAAGCAATTTGAAAGATCTTACGTTTGCAGCTTCTTATGTGTCCACGGGGAAAAAATAGATTGTACGATTCAGCAAAGCTAAACAGCTTGCTGCACGAATTTAACATTTCTAACTATATAAGAAGATTTTATGGTTCGACAAAGAGATTGTGTCTGTAAGCAATTATTATTATGCTAATTCAGTTAATTCTTTGCGACAATGAAAATTGCCAATGTAACAAGTTTTCTTTATTAAAGCTGCAAAGTAATCTTATAGCCAGCGTGTTTTGATAAAAATTTTAATCTGTACATTGGGTTGATCAGAAAGTTATCTGTGGTGTATTAACAAATTTGCTGTGCTGTTACAACAAACATAATTATCTGTGATCGCTAGTTTTATTCAACTGTACTTTGCTATTTTAACGTAGAAAACTAGCTGCCTATATGTAGATATATATATATGCGGCTGTAGATTTGCTGAATCAGTGAAATTTTTAGTTATTTCAACAAATTTTTTTTCCCACGTCAGATTTTCTTTTCCGTATAATATATAACGTGTGCCGATTCGCGAATAACGAGCGAAAGTCGTAAATTGCGACCAGATGATTGGTCTATCGGGAGAACGCATTGCGCGAAACGGATTTTATCGACGTGGAACGAAGAGCGTTGTAAACTTCTCCTGGATCTCCTGGCGGTCCAGCTCATCTTCTCTCTCGCAGCCTCCCGTTCCATCCGCTCGCCTCCCAGTCGATCGTCCCCATCTATCCTCCTTCCTCAACTTGTCTTTTCCCACCCTTCGATCTAACGGCGCGTTTGTGTCACCTACACGAGGATAGACTCCTTGTTCGCAGGTACGAGTAGCGAGTCGTCTCAGTCAAAGCTGAAGTCTGCGAGCAGGTGCGCTGGATGGATGCATTCTGTACATTCCACCGGGCTCCCGTCCTCATCCAGCATCACCTCCTGCGCGCGTGTCCTTCCTCTCTCTCCCTCCCCCCCCCCCCATTTCGATTCTCTTCTCTCCCCGTTCTCCGTGTGCGTTTGGTCTCATCCTCCACTCTTGCCTCTTTCTCTTATTTCGGAGCATGTTGCAATCGGGTTTTTTCCATGAAGACCTACGGTTTCCTCTCCGAAGAATCATCACCGGCAATCGTTCTCCCCAATGCCGCTGATCGCAATCTCGCGAGTGAAACGCGACACCGAACGATTTCTCGAATCACGATGTCCCCGTGCTTGTCACACGCTTCTTGCGCTCGATAACGCGTGCTCGTGACGTGTGTTATCTATTTTTAAAAGACGCCAATAGATAGTAGTACATTTCCCACTCGGATATCGTTTGAGGAGAGAATAAGTGCGATGGAAGATATTGTCATATTTGCAGCATCTTGAAGTTTATCGATCCTGATATTACGATTTAATGCGAACTGCTATTTGAAACTGATACGTTATCTATGGGATATCTTTATTAAACACACTGCTTGAAGTAATGTAACGATAGTCGCGTGAAACCATACGAGATAAGTAAGATTTGTAAGATAAGGAATAAAGTACTGTGACATCGCAATTTAATGACATTATATACTTGAAAAAGTAATTAAATATATTTTCTAAGAATGTAACAGTATTATTTTAAACTTGTAACCATTTCTGCCGTAACAAACAATATAACGTTGAAAGCATTTTATAAAATTTACAAGACGTTCAAATATTTAGAGACGTTTCCGAACTTTTAAATTGTCATTTAAAATTCGATATTGAATCTTTTATCTTGTAACAAAGAAAGGAATCTGCTGTTTCTCACAATAATTCTCAAAAATAATTTCCCGCGTACTTTTTTTTTATAAATTTACTCTTTTTTTATAAACTTACTGTTATTGGGAAAAATATCTGATTTAAAATAAATGTGGCAGAAGATTTTGATCATATATCGATCAGAATTCCGGTTATTTTTCGACTATAAAATTCTCCATTTTAACCATGTAATTCAGTCAGATATTTTTCTCAGTATATATTTCAAAATATTGTAAATATTTGCACAAAGTAAAGTACACTCTTTCGTAAAAAAAAAAAAATCATTTCACTCTTTGACGTGATATGTTTAACAATTATTTGTCTAGTAAAAGAGCCACGCGCTTTCTCTAAACAGAATCGAGACTTCCAAAATACATTTTGTATGCAAATAACTCAACAATAGGAAATTAGTATTTTCCACTTGCTCGTAACAGAAAGTAACTCGTTCCATGTCAGTCACGCGTTTCAATAACAATTAACCGAATGTCAGATCCGGGTCTGAAGGCGAGGACATTTGCATGTATAGAAGCACACAGGAATTACTCGCTCCGGGCGTTGTATTTGTTCGGACTGCCCCCGGTTGGATCGTCCGCAAACTCGTCGCCATGCGTTTCTAGAGCAAACGTGAAGCAGTAGCCCGAGGCTGTTCGCGTGGTGACCAAACATGGCTTAGACGGGTTCTGTCGCTACGAGCGACAGCGAACAACGTTCCGCAGTCGCGGATTCTCGCGATGCGATGTCCACAGTAAACGCAGCTAAGCTTCTTCGAGATTCTCGCTGGAGCTAGAACCAGTTTTATCGATACGTCAGAACTTTGTGATAAAATCAATTTTATCTCAATGCAGTATAAAATCAATGTTTCCAGATGAAAATTGTGATATCAAATATTCCTGAAAAGGCGCACGGAAAGGATGGTTTTGGTAAAATATCTAATTTAGATACACAGATCTGTAAATAATTTTGTTTAGATCATCAAAATAAATATGTAAAATGTCAATCTGGTTGTTAGAATGTCAAAACTTTTTGCAACGTTTTTCATCATGTTTGAGATTCCTATATATTTATCTTGATGATTTAACAAAATTATTTTCAGATCTATATCTAGCTCCAAATTGTTTCCTTTCTTGGGGTATGTTAAGTTAGCACCCCAACTATAGTACTCAGGAGTTCTGATTAGAGTTTCCACTTCCTTTTGACGAGACGAAGAGTTCCCTATAGTTAATAACAAGAGTTCCGCTCAATAAACATTTTTTTTATATTTTTTAAAAATGGGGTGCTAATTTTTTATCGAATTTCGAGGTGGAATAGTTCTGGGCGGCTTAATAGATTCAATTTGCGATTGCCTAGAGTTCCTGATATGTAAAAAGAATTTTCGAATAATAAAAAAAAATTAAAAATTTTTGAAAAATTAATTTTTAAATACAATAGTTCTGATGGTAATTCCTGCTTCTTTTTGACGATACGAAGAGTTCTCTATGATTTTTAATGACATATGCGCTTAATAATCATTTTTTAATAATTTTTTA
>NW_017279708.1:154645-154978 GCF_001594065.2 Cyphomyrmex costatus
TTACATTTTTTAAAAATGGGGTGCTAACTTTTTATTGAATTTCGAGGTGGAATAGTTCTGAGCGGCTTAATAGCTTCAATTTGCGATTGCCTGGAGTTCCTCATATGTAAAAAAAAATTTTTGAAGAATAATAAAGTTTAAAAAAAATAGTAGAAATCTTTGAAAATTTTCTTGAGAGTACCGAGTAGTTCTGAGTAGCGTTTCTTATGGTACTCGACGAGTTCTATCGAAAACTGTAAGGTGAAAAAGTGATTGGACAAACGGTTTGCAAGATACAGCGACATTTATCAGAAGATCAACAATTTTTAGAGTATATCTCGGAAACCATTGGTC
>NW_017279708.1:155248-192908 GCF_001594065.2 Cyphomyrmex costatus
CTATTTTTTTTAAACTTTATTATTCTTCAAAAATGTGTTTTATGTATCTAGGTATTCACAAAATAGTTCTGTTAAGCTGATCAGAACTATGCGACCTTGAATTTCGTTAAAAAGTTAGCACCCCATTTTTAAAAAATTATTAAAAAATGATTATTAAGCGCATATGTCATTAAAAATCATAGAGAACTCTTCGTATCGTCAAAAAAAAGCAGGAATTATCATCAGAACTATTGTATCTAAAAATTAATTTTTTTTACATATCAGGAACTCTAAGCAATCGTAAATTGAAGCTATTAAGCCGCTCAGAACTATTCCACCTCGAAATTCGATAAAAAGTTAGCACCCCATTTAAAAAAAATGTTTACTGAGCGGCACTCTTGTTATTAACTATAGGGAACTCTTCGTCTCGTCAAAAGGAAGTGGGAACTCTAATCAGAACTCCTAAGTACTATAGTTGGGGTGCTAACTTAACATACCCCCTTTCTTGTATGTAAATCTGGAAGATTACTCATTTGAACTCTTTCACGTAAATTTGAAAGGAACGTATTATATAATTCCATTAAAATTGCCTGACAGAAGATTAAATTATATATACATATATTAAATCACTCTCTTTCATTTCTATGTAAAATGCAAAACATCGTTGAAATTCGTCCCGTGTCTTACAACTTGGCGTGGATGCGACTTTCACGTCGGAATTAGCTTCATAATTGTTCGAAGATGCTCGTTAGCGTCGGATTCTAATTGTTGTAAATCCAATCTCGCTTCCTTTTCCGAGCAACGAGTTAGTCTGCGTAAAAGAAAAGGAAGAAAAGAATAGGGCCTTTGCCCTTCGTAGTGTAGCATGTCGCGGCCTTATCTAGCGAGGCCGACCCTCGCGAACACCACGTTGTGCATCGTCGCGTAATTATAGTCGACGGCAGTAATTGCTCTCAGGAACTGGGGAAGCAGTTTGAGTTCTACGTATCACGGGGCAAGAGTAAACTCGGCAAACTCGCTCGCTCGGCTTCGCGAATAACTGAGTTCGCGCGTGTGCAACGTAGTGTAAGTCGACGTACGACCGATGCGTGCATTTCCATAACGCATTCCCGAAAGCATTCCTACCGCGAGAGCGCATGTCATGAGATATGCACGCGTTTCACGCCGAACCCCTAATGGAAAACCGATAAGCCGCACGTTTGCCTACACGTTGATTAATTTCGCGTTTTTCGCCATTAGATTTTAATTGTCGCGTAATGTCCTTTTCGGTATACAAACGCTATTACCCCGTATATATACGGGTCAACGTGACGTAGAATATGATCATCGATGTTGATCACAACAACACGATGGAAATCTAAAACTCACTACGTGAATTTCAAAAGTAATCCTGTTACTGTTTTATTATTAACAATTGAACTTACGGTTTTCCATAACACAGAATTTATTTCGATTGTAATTCAATACCTATACGTATTACATTATTTTCTTCTTTGTGAAACATGAAGAGTTCTCATCATACTAATCATGCATCAGTCTCTCGTGAATACAATTGACTCACAGTCGCAGAGAAAGAGAGAGAGATAATCTAACACAAGTTATGAGAAAATTTTACAATCGTTGCAATTACACGTTTTACTACATTAACACGCTCTTCTACGTACGTATATTGCACTTGCTTGCCCTACTTGAATTTTAACGTTGTTTCCATCGCGCTTTTTTTTTTTCTTTCTCTGGCATGTCCCAATTTGTGACATTTCTTCATTTAGTTGTGAAACGCGAAACCAGCGGGTACAAATTTATGACACGACGTCACGATACTATGACGAGTTGTACAATAGAAAGTTTTCAGCGCCACGTGCTCACCTACATACGGAAGGCAAGATGAATATATGCATGTGCAATAAACGTATAAGCATAATATGCGTAATATACGTGTGTAACACACGCGATAAATACACGTAATATGCACGTAATATATGCGCGTATAATAGACACAGGCGTGCCTATATATATAATATACACAATAAATAATATCCGTGGCATATAGAGGGTGTACACCAACGTAATGTTCGCGTATAATGAGCGTAATATATGCGTGAATATGTGCGCATGATAGACTCACGACACACGGTACATGCATATACATCGAGTCGTTCGCAGTCCTAAGAATAGAGCCCTTCGATTTTCTTTAGCTATTCCAGCATCTACCTTCGTACGGCCGTATTATACGGGGTGTCTCTTAAATTTACATTTAAGAGCGTAGTTGCACGGTGGCTTCGTGACGGCGGGACATTAGACGTATAAGCAATTTCCAGTCATAAATTGAGAGAAACTGTTTCGGAGTTTCCGAAACTATTAAAACCGTCCGCGTATTTAGTTTCACATGGTCTAACGCGATTCAATTGCGTTTCGTTTTAAAATGCTAACAAATTTTTCGCGTTTCAAGATCGCGTACGAAATTTCGATGGAAATTTCCATGCGTTTTTCTCCGAGTTTGTGTCAAGGATTAATAATGAAACTGCCCGATGGGGAGAAGCGCGATAAAGGTCTAAAATAACAAGACGAGGGAGCGACGATAGAACGTCGGTACGATGGACGAGATAGGTATATATTTTCTCTACTTAGACTCAAGGACAGATCTGAAGAATTCTCAAGGTCTTTATCGTGGAAAAAACAATGAAAAATGGAATACTCCGAAATTTCAAGTTGCAAAGCTATATACATTATCCGTGAAATACGCGAACATTAGTTTAGGTAGATATGTCTCACAGTTTGTACTTTCTTCATAAGATAAATGACCTCAAGTGTCAAGAAAATAGAATACTCAATAATTAACCAAGTTATCTCGCTGCTTATCTGTTTTTGTTTAGAATTTTAAACATTCGCTATCGCAGTAAAGTGATTTCAATCCTTAAACGTGTATTTTGTGTACATGTATTTCATATATATAGTCATTCCTCAAAGTAATTGCATCTCACGGTATGTAATTATATTCGCGATAATATCTTAACGTAATTTATAACCCAGTCAACGAGAGACCGCTGTTTCATCATCTTTCTCGCGTTATAAAATGCATTCCCTACTTGGAAACAAATTTAAGTCGTTTATAGATAGCAAAAGGAATATCTGTGCGTATTTAATCCACAGATAACGATCGAACGAACGAAATAAGAATCGAAATAGGAATGCATGCATCCACACGAACTCGCTTCCGTGTGTGTGTGTTTAGTCGATTATTAATAACAGTTAATCTTTTTTGAAAAGAGAGAATGCCCGGCTGATCCCATTTTCCAAAGGATCCATTATATGTCTCACGGGATTCGTCTGTGGTTCGCATAATTCGGTTTAGGCGTGCATTAAGCCGACATTTATTCGAGTTTGCGACGCTCGTAAAAACGCGACCGTCTCCGGCGACCCCGGAATTTATGAGTATATTGGCCCTTTCCTTCCGTATCCTTGCCTTTTCCCATCCTATACCTTTCATTCCTTCTCTCTCGTCTTTATCTCTGGCTATTTGCGAAAATTGCTCGGAGATACGAGGGGGCAGGAATCGTGACATGCAATCACGCGACCTCTTTTGATGTCACTCACTGCATGTCAGTTTCTCCGTGTGTTTATAACAGGTATCGTAATAATCATCTTATGGGATATAATATGTGTTCATTACACGTCTTTACACAAAGTACCTTTTTCCTGAAAATTATCCAAAGATCTTTTGCGGATTATATCCAAGTCGAGAGTTTATGCATTTTTTACGTTTCAATAACACTCACTGTGGAATGCGAACCAGACGGAAAGAACGGTTTTGCTGAAGCATTTCAAAATTTATATATAAAAACCTGACTATCATTTTGTTGGACCATCAAAATAATTACGTAGGACGCTCAATAGAATGCAAAACTTTTAGCAGTATTACTCATCATGCTTGAGAGTTCCACGTAATTATTTCGATGGTCCAGTAAAATTATTTTCAGATCTGTATGTAGTTAAATTTTTAGATACTTTAACAAGATTATTTTTTGTAAATGGAAAAAAGGTTCGTGTCATGATAGAAAGAAGGATAGGCCAATTTCGTAAGTCGTTCTATTTCACACGAGATATCTTCTTATGAAGACAAAAGACCGGAACTAGTAATTTTTACGAATACTAAACGCTCGCAGCTGCACCAGTAAATAGGTTCGTGACAACTGATAAGGATGTTTCGCCTCAAGTACCAGAACTTGCAGACGTCTCGATAAAATGTAACGCCCACCTGAGCGTAGCATACGTCTAGAAGCGAGTATACGATCGACAATGATCCTACCACTTGTTGCGATGGAAAATTAGTTCTGCTTTACCCTTCTCGATATATATTGTATATGTTGGAAAATTCAATGAAAGGGAATTAAATTTAGAAGAAATTCCTTTCATTCAGGGAGCTCTCCACGCACGATATTAAAATTCAGTAAAGTGCTTGTGTTTGTAGCTTATTTTTATGGAGAGTAACGATAAGACTTTGTTTCTACAAAAAAAAAAAAATTCGCGAAGTGAAATAACGCTGTCAATGATCACACGACATTTGCTGATTGATTATTATTTTTTTTCTCTATTTCTTTCCAAATTGTAATTCAAAGTGCAGAATGAAGCAAGAATGTCTGATGATTATACATCTCTGTATGTAGACTGGACCGTATTACTAGGGTTGCTACAAAATCAGAGAGAAATATTGGGGAAATTGAAAATGGTAGGGAAAAAGTCGAGAAATTTTGCAAAATTTTCTAAAAAATAAAAATTCTTGGCTTTAACGAAATTTAATTATTTAATTATTTGTATGAAATATTTTAGGATGAGGAATTTGTGGCAATTCGGCATCTGCCACGCGGAGAATTCTTATGGTTGCATCTGGACAGTTTATGCGAAATGTAGAGAACCGGCATGCGAGGCGCTTAGGCTGATCGCTTAGGGTTATTGCTTAGATAATACGCTCGCGCACATAACATGGTCGCCGCGCTTAATCGTGGTCATTGAAGCATTGTTTGCGGATAGCTACTATCGTCACGCCTGACGGTGTCGCCTTGCGTCCATCGTGCCTACGGCCATTTTGCATTCGATAACGATACCTCGAGCAAGCTCAAAGCGGACCTGAATTTACGGAGCGCGTGCGATAACGGTGGACGTTTTTATGGCCCGCATGTACGTAAAAAATAAGAGAAAAATTACGCTACTAAATCGATGAGAAAAACGGGGACTGACAGCATCGCCCAGATCGCCCTCGCGATCACGTTCGCTAATTTTTTACATGTGACACACTTGCTTTTGAAATTTTTGAATAATATATTGTACGTCATTAGATTTTTATCGCGACCTTTAATACCAGCTACAACTGCCGAGTTTGTTCAAACATGAGATGGAAACCACAAAATAAAATTTAATATTAAATATATGATACCGTAGAGTGATGTATTTATACATATATATATATATATATATTTATTACCGCAAAGTGATGTATTTATAAACAGCTCGAGGGGGCTAAAGCAATCTTTCCTACAAGATTGCTCTTAAATCAACCGAAGGCAGATTACGCAGGCCGGATTGTTTCATAGTTCGATCGTTGTATAAATATCTGATTTATTATAAAACTCCGTTCTACAAATACGAATAGTAAATCCGAAAATAAGCATGCGAGCGCGTATCTCGAACACGCGTGCCGATCTTCTCGAGAGGATGGGTGAAACGGGGCTGGAACTAACCTAAGATCCGATGGGGACGGCCGAGTGCGGTTCGAGTTATTGATCATCGCTGCATCCAATGCACCCCTGCTTTGCTGCAGGTGAACCCGAATAGCCGCGCACCCTGCACTATCCGCGCGGCGCGGCGCGGCGCGGCGCGACGCGGCATTGCGACCTCGGATTTTTCGTCGGCGCGAACACGGAAATACGAATCCCTTGCGATCTTTACGAGCCGCTTTATAGCTCCTACTTTCTCGTTACCCTACTGCTCCTGGCAATTTTTATTTTTCCCTTCGGCCGTTTTTATCTGTCCTGGAAATAGAAGAGGCGGGCACGCTCCCCTCGTGCAGGAACTGCGTTGAACGAGGTGTGAAATCTTCTACGTGTAGCATTTCGTGACGAATGTAGGGTAAAATGCAAATTCCATCTATGTAGGATAAAGTATGCTATATTTAAATTGCACTCGCGATTTAATGTAAATTGTATAAATAAAACCTACTGAGGAAAATTATATATATATATATATATATAAAATTGTGCAGAAAATTGTTTAATTATTAAAATTAATTCAATTAATATCAAATTTTACTGATACTTGCAACGAGCTCTTGTACGTTTCTATACGTCCACGAATACGATGACACTTGATGTCATATGAAAGAGTGCTTTAACGTCCGACCCTTTCTCGCTGTAAGCGTCCAGTCGATTTGCTTGTGTTTTGACGCATGTATGACAGGCTGTATACGAAATGAAAAATGTAAAAGCCGTGGATACGAACGATAAACGTCCGCTATGTCTGCAGTAAGCTGCGTTTCAAAACCTTAATATTTATCGGTAGTACAGTTCCGGCTTCTGTAAAATTATATAATATATATACGAACACCATGATGCGGGTGCACGTGTGTTTATATGGGAGTGGAATCAATTCAAATTTTACTTTTAACAAAAAATAAAAAATTTAATATTTCTCTCTCTCTCTCTCATTAAATTTAATAAATTATAATTTAATAAATCGAAAATAGGAAAACATGATTGCTCAATTCTGTAATTGTTATTGAAAAAAATTTGATAGTTTCAATAAATTTATCATTATTTTTCAATCATCTAGTTATAAATCACAGCTGGATTATCGGATTACTTACACAAGCTTACCGTTACTCAGTAATTACTTCGTCACTTTTACAATATTTTTCTTTTGTGTCGCTTAATTTAATGATAATCATTTCCGTTACTGAACTTAGTAATTTATTATAAATTACGCTCTCGCTCTCTCTCTCTTTAATTAAAATAGCACGTTTTGGTATAAAATGAACAGACCTTTAATTGATGCAGCATACGTACGTGACGGAAACTGTATCTCATTCGGCGAAAGACTGAATTACCCAACAATAGCAGCTGTTAAGTTCGTTTACTGCTCCATTTACTCTGTTTCTACGCACAGTAGTGTCAACGCGCGCGGCAACATTGCGTCTGAATTTTCTAAATGCTTCCCAGTGCACGTGGCATTCTGCGGGAATGGACGGAAGTATCGCGCGGAAGAGCGCCTGGCGCGTGGCTTTCGGACTCGCGCGAAATTTGCCGAGCGTATTGATCCAACTCGCTCGCGATGGACACGCCGTATACATTCCGGCGGTTGTGCGGCTCTCTCATCGATCCGTTGTCTTTCTCCCCGGGTTTCCCGGTCGCTGCCTTCCCGCCTTTTCGTTTCCCATCGTGCCGCGGCAGCTTAAGGCGCTTAACGAACAAATGATAATTTGAAATTTGTTTTTCCACGGAACGATAAGCAGCAGCGCCGCGCTCGTTGGTTTCCTTCTTTCTCTTTTTCGTCTCTCTTACTTTTTCTCTTTCAATTTCCGTGATATCACATAGTTAGCGATATCGCTCTCGTTTGCCCCAAGTTCGCTGGGTCGTATTTGCGCCAACGGAATCTTGTTGCGTATCTCGGCCTCGTGCTAATGACTGTGACCTGCAAGTTGTCCTGTAAGCAGGGAATTTTGAACTCGCGAAACGGAATTTTTCGAATTATGAAATTACTTGTTAAACTTTTCATCTGATTATTGAAAGAGCGTAATTAGGAAATTTCGAAAAGCATTTCATTATGAAATAAATGACGAGATTAAATCTTTTTTACATGAATCGCCTTGACAATTGGTATAAGTACAGATTAATCGAATATATTGTACGTTCAATTTATTATTTTATACATTATTTTCAATATCCATTATCCTTTTTTGTTTACTAAAAGTAGTTTTATACTTAGAGATGCTATTTTTGCGTTTTAATACTGTTTCTATTTACAATGGAGAAAAAACGTAAATGTGGTTTCATATCATTGCGAGCATTAAATAAATATTTTGTATACACGTTGCTGTCGAGTCGTCCGTGAAAATTGCAATGAGTAAACTGTATAAGTATATATTTATATGATTGTCGATATTGAATTAAAAAAAATAACTCTCAAATATAAAAGTGTATATTATTGACAATGCTTTTCTTCGATATTTCGATATCATCATATTTTTCTCAAACAGTAAAAGAAAAGATAGAAATGTATGATAAGTAGTAAGAATAGAAGTTAATTAAATTATTTATGAATGACAAAACCAGAGATTATACAGTGGGAATCATAGTTCGAATTACAAACAAAATACGGATTTATTTGCACATGTATTCTCTAAACAAGCAGATTAATAGCGAATGTGAATATTGAAATTGTGCATAGGAGAACCAAGTGTATATATGGGGAAATACGTTTGGTAAGATTAGTACAGCAGATTTAATCGGCGTAAATTAGATTCTCGAGCATGCATTGAAATGTTTCTCCAATAAATATTCAACGGTATCAATAATATGATAATCATGTATTTAATGATCCATTAAATTTTGATAACGGCGGTCTGAATCTATTTCTAGTTGAATAGAATTTTGATATTGTTAGACAAGTTGTTTATTAGAATTAATTAGCGTTACTCGATTCAGGATATGCAGCAACAATGCATTAATTACGTGGATTTCATAATATTGATAAATAATTTTCGTAGTGCTCAAAATTTAAAACTAAGCAATATTAGAAGTTTATGAGGCTCTCTCTCTCTCTCTCTCTCTCTCTCTCTCTCTCTCTCCCCCCCTCTTTCTCTACTTTAAAAGAATGTAAAAGAGGACGACGTGATCTTATTATGCAAAATTTGCCGTGAATGTGGCATGTAACTTTCTTTAACTAATTTTTTCCATGGGAAAAACCCAAGCCAGGGTGAGATAAGCGTGTTAATTATTAAAAGTGTTAAATATACCACGTGTACTTATAAATTCAATTATCAGCAAATCGTGTAACTTTATCTTGCGGATCATAAAACTTAATATACACATGTATGAATGCAGTAACTAATCGATTTGGCGAATCGAACACTTTTTTCGCGGATTTGTATGATATTTCATAAACTATACAGAAGATTTACGTTAATGTAAGAAACAACTTCTTCGTGTTCTGAAACATATCTTTCGTTTTTCCGCAAATCGATGCAGAGACGGATGAGAGATACGACGTCGAAACGACAACCCTGGGGAAAAATGTCACGGTAGCTAAATATATCGCGTGGCTCGGACAGGAACTCGAAACGAAAAGTGTGCTACATTTGTACGTCTCCGTTGAGAACAGAAATGGTATACTGTGTTTGCGTCCTTTTCCCTTTCTAAACAAAACGTTTCCTTTGCGAATTGATACGAACGCAAGAAACGATTTTTGTTTATAATGCATGTATCCGTGCATTTTGATAAACCTATAAAATGTACTTGATAAGTTTATCAAAATGCACGGAATATCTTTTGCAGACGAATACTGAAGAAGAAAGGCTAATTATAACGTTGAGTGGTATTGTACGAGCGTCTTCAAATTTCTTCGAGACGTGGCTTTCGGGATTGAAACAGTCAATGAGGGATCAAATTATCGATATCACGATGGAAACGGAGCTTATTGCTGCTGCTTCTACGTAGGCGAAGCGTTCGTAGGATGCTGTAGATTTCCGTTTGATATATCTAATTACTTTACTCTGTTCTCTGACGTTAATAAGTATCTTTGGTACTTCTGTTTCGTGCGTAAAGTTTATTGCTGTGCGATATTAACGAGAGATGCGTCGCGCGAGTTTCACGACGTGAAACTCGAGTACATTTCGTGATGCTTATGCAGTAGTTTCCCGATGTTTGTTAACGAGATCTCTTACACTGTTTTAAGCAGAGAAAGATTATTTTAAAGTCAAATCGCAAAATCTTGTGAGTTATACAATGTGGAATGGAAAAGTTCTCTTTTATTATCTATTGTATGAATATGGCAATCTACAACTTCTTTTTTTCATAGACTTTATCCTCATTTTTTTCCCTTTCACTCCAAAAATGTAATTTATTGAAGATGTGACAACATTATCCACGCGATATGCTGTTGTACGGTTTTTCTTTTGCACGGCTTTACGAGATCACATCGTGTTTCGCGGGTAAAGGCTGACGATACGTCTTCTTTCGTTTATCGTCTGGAAAGTATAAGAATGGCCTGCTTTTTCTTTTCTCTTGCGTTTCTGCGGCGCACAAAGAAATCTGATTTTTCGTTATAAGCATCGCGACTTCTCGCCAGAGCACACAAACGATACTCACTATATGCTTTTCTTCGCTATGTGTTCGATCTCGCCAATTATTTCTAGCTCTTTCCATCGCCGTCTTCGACGCGGCCTTTGATTTTTACGAAATGTGCAACTCGCGCGGAGATAAGGAATTTTCCGTCATCGTACTCGTACGCCGCGCTGTATAGCCACTGCATTTAGTTTCGCAATATCGTTTGCCTTAATGGCTCGCGCAGAAGTCTTTCAGTACAGAAAAAGAGTGGAAAAAAGTAAAATTCGATAACAGGGTTTCTCTTCCTTATGATATTAAGTTGATTTTTTAAGCAAAAATTTAAAAGATTTAATTGTGAAATTATTTAATTTTTTTTTATTTGAATATATTATCTAAACGATTCGGAAAAGATAATAATTTGGATTGTATTTTAACACAATTTTATGATGAAACACAGTTAAAAAAGAAATAACGAAAACAAGGTATAAAAATTTAAAATCTATATTATAGGTATATTAATATAAAAACTTTTTAAAAAGTTGCATAATTTTGACGATTTCATATTTTTTAAAATCTAACTGGAATGTTTTTTTCGATAATTGGAATTGGATTCTGGATATTAAAATGCAGATACAGTCATATCAAATAAAAAGATAGTATTCTACGATTGCATTTGTCTTATAAATTAGGAATTGGCATTAATTACAATTTTTTTTTATTCCCGTGATGCATTTTAATGGCGAATAGCGATACGTCGTCGTCAGCTTGTTTGTTTGCTTCGTTTAACGTAATCGATTCGAATTTAATTTGGTAACAGAACGTATCGCGACGAGTCAATTAAATTTGGAGTGGTCGCCTCTTACGATTTCCTGCAGACTTAATTGTCTCGTTACTCGTTCCGTGATTGTAGGCCGATGCAAAGGTTGGTTAGGCGTTTTACTCTGCACGAAGGTCGACAATAATTACCTCTGTTCAATGCAGATCGTAATCAATACATCGTAATTTGTAATGCAATGTATGTGCGACGCAGTTCGAAAGCGTCTCTTCCTGTACGTTGCAATCGATTAGCTTCAACATCGCTTATCGTGCGTCGATGGTAATCGCCTTTGTGAGCTAGTCATCGCAAGTCAAACTTATTTCTCAACCTTGTTAGATCACTTTTACATACGCCAAGATATTTTTATTGGGTGTTCCGCAGTGTTATCGTATTTTCTTTTAACTATTGATTTCTCGGTGTGAAGCCGGTCCTTACTCGCGGACTATCTGATGAGAGTTATTTTTACTAGGTCGTTGCATTTAACATGCTGATTTTATATTAATGAGTTTCTGAGGTAGTAGAATGTTAAGTACATTTTACATTTAATAGCGTTTCCACGATTTATATAACGAGAGGTCTTTTTTTTATCTTATTTCGATTGTTTTTGAAAGGAAGTTGAAAGAGTTCAAAATTAAAGACACATGTCTGACTTTGTATCGCGAATAATATTAATGTTTGTAAAACTTTTTTACATCTCGAAAAATTATGAAAACTACGCATTTTTATAAGGATCATATTACTTTATGTGCAAAATTTGATTATTAAAAATTATTTATCTTGTAAATTCATGACTAAGGTAATTTTTAATTCAATGATCAACTAAATAAATTAAGTAAATTTACGGAATAATTTAAATACAATTGCATTTATTCACTGCATATTGCATCGCTTTAATTTTTAACAAGAGACGTATAAAATTTTGTAATATTTATAGAGAGAGAGAGAGAGAGAGAGAGATACACACACACCCACACAAGTGGATAGAATTCATAAATTTGAAGTTGAAGTGAGATTGCACCACCGATATATATCTTCATGCTTCTGAGTTGTCCTACTAGTGCAAATATATGTATTTTTGGAAGGAATAGCTCCGGATGAAAATGAATCTCACGTGATTTTTCCTCTCGACCTTTGCGGCACCTTTTGTGGAAAGTGTCGTCAATTTGTCACCATCATCTCAGGCGTCTCCTTTACTGAAAATGATGTCATCGTTAGTGTCATCGACGTCGCAAGCGTGTCGATATTCACGTGTGAACAGTTGCAGCTGTTTGCCGCACCGAGAGACATACAAATCGTTTCCTAGTTTTCCTTACCCTCATTGTATACATACAACATGCAGTCGATCCATCTCGTGCCGTCTGTATTCTACTTACTTTCACGATTTGCGAATTCGTGAAAATATTTTCGAGTTTTTCTTTATCGAATAAATGTTGTTTCGACGATTTTAGTGGATAGAATACTGCACAGATTTTTCCTTTGAGTCAAGTTTAATAATGAAAGAATAAATATAAGTGGAGTCTCTTCTAAGAGAATAATTTATCATAAGTATATAAAGAGAATAGATTAATTATCTCAAATTTTGTGATGAAATACGTATCTTGAATTGAATTGATATTTTGTGAGTTTGATATTGATTTTTAGTAATAGAAATTAAAAGTGTTATTATATTATAAATTAATGTAAAACAATGGTCAAATTAAAAAAAAAAACTGCAACTTCTAATATCGATAATTTTTAGCTGTTGAGTGCTTTATAGAATTTATTATTATTCGTGATTTCGTTATCATTTTGAGAAATTACATTGAATTATCGGCGAAAGTCTTTGAAGAAGAAACTGGCAAGGTTTCCATTAACTTACGCTTAAAGATTCTGTTTGAAAGTTGTTCAAAGCGGCACATTTCATATTCCATTTCTTTCCAATCACTCTGTAATAACAAAAGGGGACATAAATAATTTGCCGCGGTAAATTTATTCTTCCGCTTTATCGTCGAAGTTGAATGCTTCATTAAAGTTTGCAAGTGTCGTACGACATCCAATGTGATTCACTACTGTAAAAAGAGTTTGTCTTTGGTCAATTCTGAAGCTTCTTCTTTTGACTATGACGAAGAGTCTTTCACAAAAGCGTAAATATTCATTGCTGTCTCTCTCTCTCTCTCTCTCTCTCTTTCGCATATCTTTTTGTTTTCAAGTTGGAGCTTTTCCGATCCTGTCACTTTCTTTTCTATTATCTTAGTCACCCTCATCGCACTCCCCAAGGAATTGGAGTTCTCAGTACTCGATCGTGCACTTACAGCGACTGACAGACCCTTTCGTTTAAAACTGAATGTCCTACTAAGACTGGTCTCTACATTTCTCTCCATCTTGGGTCAAGTGTCGATTTCCGATAGTTGTGAGGTAGACTAGAGAACATCCATGCAACTTATTGAACTCATCGTTGCATGAACTCATTAAGTAATAAGTGAATGTTGATGCAGGATTGGTGAAAGTAACTTAAAAAAAAAAAAAATATTCATTAATATTTTCGTTTAATTTTATTAATACAGAATTTTTTGAGCTTGCAGAAATTGAAGTTTTTTAAAATGCTTTTTTTCAACGAGAATTAAATTAAATGCTAATAGCTTTTAATTAATTTTAAATTATAACAACGTAGAGACCACATTTCAAGATTGAATAAATTAGAACATTAACATTACGAAAGCGTAATATACAATTTGAAATTTCAATTAATATGTTACAGTGTTGTATATAATTTAATACCTGCATTTAATGAAGTACAAAAAATAGTTGTGCGTAACTAGTCTATTTCTTTAGTTTTTAAAACTAGTTTATTTGAAAATCATAAACGTGAAATTTCTAAAATGTTTATACAGTGGCAGCGATGGGAGTAATTCGTGAAAATTTTAAATGTATTCTCGTGCTGAATAGCCGTTGCTTTAGAAAAAGAAGTAAAACGAGTGTAAAGTGGAGCTACGGAAGAAAACGAGGATGAAGTTGGTGGATGTCACAAGAGAGACGTCTGCTTAAGACGTCCTTGGGGTCCCCATGTCGTTGTCAAGGCAAGCGGAAAGCGAACGTAATTGTCATTGAAGTGAGAGTCGACCATCCGAGACGCACGAGCGAATGCGCGATGATTCATTTATGAGCGACGTATGAATAAACGATCATACGCGAGGTAAAAGCCATTCATTTGCCGAATGTGGTAGTCAGTGGAAAAAGAAAAATGTAAGTGCATCGTCGCGTTTCTCGCAGTTGAATTGAAAGTGCAAGTTTCGTCGGTTATAGAACGAAAAGCGGCACGGCGTCGAGTAAACAGAGTCTTAGGCTAAAGCCCGTTAAATATGATATGAAACGTGTGCGAGGTGAAGCCGTGGTATATAATTCGATCTATATGCTCTTTGCCATTTGAGATGTAACGGAGATAATAATTCAATGCTCGCGCACAATGTAGAGATTCTGCATTCGCTTGCATCACAAATTAGAGAGATCCCGATATAGAGTACGTATATCCCGAGCCAAATTGGTTAGGATAGTCTTGCAAACACACGAAGTCGCGGATACGTATTACAACATGATCAAAGTAATGTAATATCACTCAATCTGTATCTCTCGTTCTTTATTTTGTGATACGTCCATATAGATATACAATTTTGTGAGCAAGATACACGAAGGCGCAAATATATGTATATGTATATAGTTGTTGCGGAGTGGCAGAGTGGCGAGAAAATACGAAGACGGGATTCTGGGAATTCTTGGCATCTTCGCGGGGATGTCAAGCCTTTACTCTTATTCGAATCTCCGTACGCGTCACGCGGACTGACGAGCATACTTCGGCGAGTATTGGGGTTACTCTTGAAAACTCGACGAGAGCACGCTCATCGTCCGATCAGAATTGAATCTGAATAAGCAGTTGAATAAGTATTGGAGAGAGCTTCTCTGTCATATAGAAATAGTTTTCTACCGCTCTCGTATATTTCTTCACCCACGAGTTTTCTGCATATCTGACTGTTTGGATCGATCCGGCGTTTGCATTCAGGCCATTCATTCTCCTACGTGGTTTCTATGAGATATTGCTCGCGATAAGTACCAAATGATTAATAATTATGTCGTCATCGATCATTTCTGAGCGCTTATCTCTCACTCTGATCTAAGTATATTGAATTTCGAATATATTCTATAATTTTTCAGCGCGCGATTTATTCTACCGACCTCCTTCTTTCCAAATTCCTTTTAAGTTTTCAGTCGATAGCATTTCAAATATTTGTATTCTGTGTGACGGATATGGAATAAACGTTGAATTAATAACTTAAAAGATAGAGCTAATATTTAACAGCTAATAACTTGTTTCGTAAACTAGAAACGACAAGCGTGAGGGTATCGAGACAATTGAAAGAGATAGTAAGATATATAAGTATATTATAGGTATATATTTATATAGTTCATTCTTATTTCAAGACCATTTTAAGTGATGTCTTAAGGACCGGTATTTATAGTCCGTCCTTATTTTAAGACCGTCTTAAATAATGTCTTGAGATGCTAATGTTCCTTGATTGGTTCATGACATTTTAAGACTGTACTTAAGACAGCCTTGAATATAACAATCGACTGTGAATATCGGCCATAGAGTCATAAAGAATAATGAAATGATAGTTTTAAGAAAAAATGCGAGACTCCGATGAAATAAATGTAGACAATAAGGAAATATAATAATAATGTCGTGTAAGACAAACGGATGTGGGTTTGTAGCATGGGTTAATGGGAACTGATAGCTAAAGGCAAAATGATAAAAACGGACAACTCATGATGCGTGAGTCGAAGGAAGTAAGCCCCTTATCGGGATCGACTACGTAGTATCCCTGTCGTTCTCGATCCATAGTATTCGTAACGGCTCTTAATATCCTTCCGCGGGTGCGATATGCAAACGTAACCCACATTCGGCAGTACGTAAATATTTATCGTCCCGGATCCTACATAGCTCGCAAACTTAATGAACTGCCGTGCTAATCTAGTCTCGGTATAATGAGAACCCGTTTCATAGTTATTGTTCTGTCGCGAAAGTTGTTACTTCGACGTATTAACTCCGTAACTCGGATAAGGAAATAGTGTGATTATTATAACTAAACGGTATGAACGAACGGAAAAGGATATCATGTTGTAATAGTAAAACTGTACATTGACAGATTATATCGAGAGTTCATTATTTCCTATATAAAGTCAAGTAAATTTTAACGGAAATTTAATTTAAGATTTAATTTGCAAGAGAGTTAATGTGCAAAAGAATCAAGATTTTACGATGAGAGTTTATTTTGCTTTAAATTTTTGTGCTCTCTATAAAAGCTGTAGTTTCAAGTTAAAATCTGTAATTGAATGGACATTTTGATGGTTCCATGTGCAATAAACAGTGGCATTAAAGTACGGAAAGCACCTTTGGAGAACAACATTTAATTTGCTACCAATTTTACGACATACAACTACAGGACGAGCGAATAACATCGATGACGGTCCGTGGTGATCTTAATCGTTTGCTTTACGAGCTCGTAAAATATGGCATTAAGTTCTATTACGGACGCTAAACAGCGAGAAACCACTGTTGGTTCGCTGGTCATACCGAAGTTCTTGTCGGTTACGTAATTGGGTAGAGTCTGACAAAGTTAGTGCAAGACTGTTCCCCGCAAAGTTCAAGTTAAGCTTGAAATCGCATTGTGCGGATGCATAGCGAAGAATAATAAAGAAAACGTAATAAGAAGACACAGATTACGAAATAATAAATGAAGAATTTACAAGACAATTAGGACGTCAAGATGTGCTTTCGACTTCTTTCTTTGGCGAAATATTAATTTTGAACGTGATTGTTACGTGATATTCCATAATTCTGTGTATAATTGTGAGAAACACACATAAATATATTTTTTAATAAAAGGATTGTATACTATTTTTATAAATTACATATTTTTCACCCTTATTTCCTCTTTTAATAATAATGAAATATTATTTATCGATTAAACAAAAACAATATTCGCGAAGGTTATGTTCCACAAATCTCTTCTTTCCTTCTTCTCCATTTTTTATTTCAAGAAATCCATCAAATACGACTTGTTCTGTTCGTCTGTCAAATTAATCAATTGAAATGAAAATGTACTTTGTGTGTGACTTCCTTACAATAAAAAGAGAAGAAAGTCGCTGCTTGATTCCGAGAGAGGTATCAATGTTGAGGCGTCTGAAGACGATACGAAAGCGGAAAATCGACTCTCGAGTACCGACTTGGCACGTTGCCAATCTCGTCGAGAAACGGAGACACCATCGTGGGTGGTCCTCTTAATTAACTTGTTTCGTCGCGCACTTGAATGCGTGCGGAAGACTACGTGACGACGTTCAACAAATCTGTGCGCATTAGTCCTCTTACGCATCGCATTAAACCGCCGGTTCTGTCGTTTAATTCCCATTTCCTCACTTCAAATTGACCGCATACCGAATAAAGAGCTTTTTGTCATCTCAGAGAGTATATCTAAAAAGGGGATATCAACTTGTTGCAGGGGCCATTTCGTTCATGTGCCTTCGAATCGTTATTTTAAGATTAGTATTTATAACTTATAATTTTGTTTAAATATAAATTTAAAAATTTTCAAGATTTCTTCGAATTTCGTGACAACTCTGCGTACATAAACGTATAGATTGCAGATAGAAAAAAAATTCCGATTTTAATGACCTTATTCTGATACTTTTAATTTGCTATAATGATTCAATAAATTTTTTCAATATTATTCCGTATTGCATTCATTATATTTTCATATGTATACATATACCTGTTCTTTATGTGAATATAAAAGACCTTGTAAAAAAATCGTACATATTTATCAGATAAATTAGACTTATTCAGTGTATTACGTTATCAAAATTGATGTTGTACTTAAGACAAATTTTTTTATCAACTATTGTACACTACAGATAAATGATATTTCTAAGATGTTTTATAATCTAATCTCTCTAATCTAATCTCTGATTGCGGTTGGTTTGTTTTTTAGATCATTACTTCGTTCAGGAGTCATGGCCTTCTGTTTTACGAGAACAGAACAAATTTTGTAGTTCGAACTGAGAACGCTGTCCTGTTTGGATTTTTGCGAAGATTACTCGTCTTGGAAATTTCTTCGAGGAGAAAAGGAAGAAGAGGAAGCCTTTAAAGAAGAGACGTATAAGGGCCCGAAGAAATAAAAGGCGGAGATAAACGTAAGTCCTTTTATGTTTAGCGTTGTTATTACTCTTCCATAGACTATTTGATTCTATCTAAAGTCTTGAGTCTATCTAAGAGTTGTATGAAACACGATTGAAAGAGCATATAACAGACTGTGTGTGATGTCGTAATGTTTTTAATGACAAAATTTCAATTATCGTTTTGTTCCTTCAATTTCGCATAATAATTTGATACATCTCGTTTTTTTCCTTAAGATGACTGTCGTAAAGAAAAGAAAAATTTAGATATAGATTGCTTTGTATGTACAAAGAACAAAAAAAAAAAGCAATGTCCGACGAATAAATACGGAATAATTAATTCGCGTAGCTTGCCGTCCGGTTTTGTCCATTCGTTGTAGATTATTTAATCTCAAAATTTTTATTATTCGTTATTCAATTGGTTCGCGAGATGAGCGCGTTTTCGCTTGAAGTATCCAAGAGATTTCTCAGAGTTATCCCGGTCCGTCATTCGTTCCATTATAATGGACTACCTCCACAGGATTGCATCCGCGGGATTTATACAGGATGGCACGCGGTACATTTCCGGTATTTACCAGCTCCTTTAGTTCTTCGTAGAAGTGTCGCTGAGCCAAATGGAGAGTTCTCCATTGATCTAAAAATAGTTTTTGCACAAAAAGAAAAGTACCTCATATACTCTCTGCGACAAATAAAGATCTCCGTCAGGTCACGTGCTATAGTTATTGATTAGGAAGATATACGAAAAATGTGACGAAATGATAATATTGTCGTTACGCGCGCACGATTCGAGAAAATTAATTAATTAAATAAAATTAATTTATTCAACTCCAAACTCCGCGTAGATTTATCACTGTAGCTGAAATACAATGTGAAATCTAATATTAATGATATTAAATAATTTATTTTCTATCGAGTGACGAATAATAATGTACGGGGATAGCTTGATAAGTCAGTAACACACTATTTTTTTACTTCTTTTTAATTTCTAAAATTCGATTTATTTCTCAACATATAGTCTCGTTTTAAATAGTTAGTAACTTATCAAACTGCCCACGTATTATTAGATAAACATTTACTCGTGTAGTTAATAGACATAAGAAAATAATATTTAGTTAATTACGTTTTATTTTAATTTTTTTTTTTAATTACCTCCATTTATTTAAGATTTATTTGTAAATAAACTGTTGATAATGCAATTTTTAATAAATTCGAGCCATATTTTGAGTCATATATTTCTGAAAATTTATTTTTAACTCCAGACGTAACGTTGACAAAATAGCTTTTAAGAATATATTGCGTTATGACTTTTTTTTAGTTAATTGTATTGTCCTTAAAAGCAGTAAAGTGACCCCACAAGTGAACACTCATACCTTAATCGTTGTTCTTTATCTTGAAGAATTCTGCAACTTAATACTGGGGGTCGTAAAATGCTTTTATTATTACTTCGCGATAAACTTAGTAAACATTCGTAATTTCCTTCGTTCTTCGTAATTTGTTAAAATTATTTCGGAAATAATACGATGTTATCGTCAATGCGGTATAAGAATGGAAAAAAACTAAACTTCAGTAGATACTATATTTCATTCATGCATGTATCTGTTTCCGATAGAACATGACTCCTTTACTTTCTCGCCGACACATCAATTAACGAGATATTCTTAGATATCGCATTAAATTGTGTATATTAAAATAACTGCTGCGTTTATCATTATATTTATCGCCGGAATATATGTACTAGACTTTGTTTACGACGAATGAAAATTGACTATAATTGACTGTATAATGTAAATTAGTTGCATCACGACAAATGTATTGCGCGTGGGTAATATATTACATAATGTGTGATTATTGGAGATCAATATTTCTTGTTAAATGAGACGGCGTGATTAAGTTTTTTTTTCCTAGTTTTTATCATGACGATTCAAAGTTTGCATACTTGCTATTTCAAGGTGTCACCGTATTTTGCTTCTGCATAATGTTGATAAGTAATGCATTTCAAATCGCTCAAGTTGCAATATTCACAATTTGTTGTTGGGATTTTCTAGAGGAGGTAGAGGGAATATTTGTCGCCTTATGATTAGGGTGAAACTCTGCGGATTTGTGGAATATTCAAGCCATGAATAATGTTTATATATCGCTTGATCGCGTCTCACATGTTTTCAAAAATACGATATCTTAGATCTGAAAAGATATGGTTATTTTTCTTATCCTTTAATACTTGGATAATATTTTGTAAATTGTATAATAGTTTTTAGAAAATTTTAGGTATATATAAATAAATTTTTAGTATTTAAATTATGTTAGGTTGTTTTCTATGCGCGCGAAAAATATATTTTTATCTTTTATAGTTGAAATAATCAAATAATTTATTGGAGAGCCAGAAATTGTGGCAACAAGGGTGCTCATAATAAGTAAAAATCGTAGACGTGACATTTTTCCAATGTTAGAGAAAAACAGCTTCCTGACACTTAACGCGTTTGAAATGTTCCGCTTTTAATTATGATTGTCCATTGAAATAGAGCGAGATCGTTCCAGTTGGTGATGTAAAAGGCTTGCGGGGCTTTTTCTCTGTTAATTGATACCTAGCTACTGTCAAGTAATGAATTAAATCCTCATTAACACGTTCGAAAGGGAGACTGCAGGGATATATCCTTTAGTGACAATCTACCGATTCATTACTGACGTCCTTTTGTTACATTCGTGGCAATGTTCGCAACGTTTCTGCTTTAGCTACGTGTTATCTATTCTATTCTTTATTATAGATTTCTCTGTCAGAAATTCAATCACCTTCTGCAATTTATATTCCTATTATCAAACAATGCAGAAATATAATATCTCTTAATGTTATAAAGAAGAGAAAGCTTTTATATTACAGCTATTCTTTTTTCCTTCAGTTTAAATGTTTCTTTATTTTTTTTATTTCTAGTTTAGTTATATGGGACTGACTATAACTTAGTCAATTAAGCTAATTATTTAATTTAATTAAATTAAAAAATTAAATTAAAAAATGCAAATTATTTTAAGTATTTTCTCAGAGACTCAAGCAAAATGTTAATATCTAAACATTATAGAATTAAATCAATTTCTTTTAAGAAAAATTGAGAACGGGAAATACGGAATCTGTGTGTCACATTTTTAATATTTAAACTTACAATTAGTAATCAAGCTTAACATCAAATATTACTAAAGAAGGTTCATTACACATTAGCGTAGAACATTAAATATTCTGCTAACGTAATAAAAAATTTAATTTAATATTTTTAATTAAAGTAAGTTAAAAAACTTAAATTTTTACTGAAAAAATTGTTAAAACAAAGTAATTTATCTTTAATAGGATGGATTTTCCTACATTTTCTTTTTAGATAATAGTTTCCTTTATAAACGGTAATCGAATGCTAAGAGAACTACAGAGGAGGGAAAATTTGTTCCATCTTGAATTTTTCTCTTTGCTTGCATGGTTTGCTTTGTCTCGTACATATATCGTACATATATGCACATACACTCACTCATGTAAAAACGCATATAAAACGACGCAAGTCATTTTTCGAGAGCTTGTGCCGTGAGACAGTTTCCTCTCTGTGGTTTCATCCATTTAAGTTTCGTGGTTTTATTTTAAGTTATATAAGACTTCGTATATATAATACGTATATTATGCTATATGTAACGTATCAATATAACATACGCGTGTGTGTGTATGTGTGTGCGTGTAATGTAGCGTATCGGTTTATCCGATTGAGGCAACTAAATTGAACAATCTCTGGGAAACTCATAAGTTTTATATATACGCGCTGCTGTTACGCCTCTATCGCCAAATTGTTTTCCAGAACCGGACAAGAAGCAGGCAGTGAAATTGATCGCTCGTGAGAATTTTATACCGCGGAAGTAAGAAAATCATTTTTACCTTTGGTATAAGCGTAAAGTTCACTGAGAATAAGTAATTTCGCTACGTCGCCTTGACCAATTTATGATAATGAGCTTAGAGTAAAATATATTTGCTGAAAGATTCATACATGCCACGAGCACTATACTTCAATAGCGTATTCTGGAAATTAATTAGAGAGTCGTTTCCAACGTGAATACATCGAGATCACAGTTTCCGAGTCATAAGCGATCAAAAATGAAGTTGACGCACTTATATGCTTGTTGGTATATAAATTAATATTGATAGTTCTACTTACAGATTTATTAGTTATTTATTATTAATTGTTACAACTTTTGATTAATTAATTATTCCGCTGAAAAGAATGTTCCTTAAATATAAATTTGAAGAACAAAGTTTATCTTCATTTTGCATGGAAGAGGTAGTTTGTTATTATTCTATCTACTTCGGATGCGCGTATCACAAAAAATATTTGCCGTTTGTTATATTGCAGGATACGTTAAATGGAATAGTATTTTGTCTAAACGTACGTTGGACGCTCGATGCGGTTGGCGTTATGTTTACATTGCTTTGTTATCCGTGCGGCGTGACTCGAGGAGGTACGCATTGCGTAGGTCGCATTATCCTTCGGAACGCGAGAATGACAAGTGCTGGGATACGTCAAGCACGATCTGTCGCCACGATTATTGCAATGAACGAGTAATTATCAGCATGCGATTGATAAGCGTTCTAAAACGTATTAAGACTCGTATCAGAATGACAGTTGATTATCGAAGCTGTTGATTATTTTGCGCGGTCTAATCATTTAAGACGAAAGAGCGGGGCAAAGGACGGGAGTTGCAGAATATTATTTCATCACGGGTAACTCCTTTGGTTGCTTGAATTTGCATAACGCGTCTTGAACTTTTTAATTCGTTTCTTTTTGAACGGGAAACACGGAGTGGCGCACGAATCGCCGGATCAAATAACTAAAACTAAAGTATAAAAATATAGTTTCGGTATATCTCGTGTATTTCTCGCACGATGTCATACGTTCTGTGTAGTTGCATGTCACGTTTAATGTCGGGAGTGCCGTGCAAAGTGCCTCGCGATTGTATTTAACCGCGTTTTCACGAGTGAGTGTTGCGTAAAGCGAGTGAGTGCAACGGAGTAACATCGTATACATGCATCATATAGCCAAATGGCCTAGACATATAAAATTTTGCATCTTATTTTTCGTAGAATCGTAAAAGAACTCGCAATATCACAGGAACAATAATTTTAAGTACAAAATTCGATATCGTTGCAAACCGCATATTTTCTTAGAATTAAAGAGATTACACCTGTTATATTTATAAAATTCCGATAATCAAGTCTAAAGTTTCATCATCATGCAACATTGTAATCACATTCGATCGTAATCTTAATTTTATTCACAACAGTTAATTGCTTGTTATTAATTGTATTGAGATTTATTTTTTTTAATTACAGTAAATGCAAAAAATATTCGTACAGAGACGTCTTTTTAAAAAACTTAATTTTTAAAAAATATAAACATTAAGTAGTAATTAGGAACAAAGAATAAAATAAATTGCATTTTTCTCAAAATTATTTTAATTGAAAAGATATGTAGTAATTACAATATGTTATTTTAAAAATAAGCGAAAATGAAAAGTTTTATTATTAACACGAAAAGTAAGTATATATTGTACAGTGGAAAAATTTAATTTCTAAGATCGCGCGAATTTCTTATTTGTTCAGGACAAATGTCCTCATTGTATAAAATTGTTAATTATTGTTTACCTTTTGCAGCTAAAGCTTTTTTCATAAAAATTTCCTCTGTACAAATACTTTTTGCGTTCATTAATACCAATAGCTACATCATTGTAGCTATTGGTGTTGATTCCGTTTCATGTCATACATATACATTAAAATTTTTTATTCGTTTAATTTAGAGGCTGCGTGCGTATGATTATTTCACGCATACGGCAATGCAGTAACGTATTTACGCTAAACGCGACGTTAAGCAATCGTCAAGGCAATTCGTGCTGTGTATTGATGCGTACATGCAAATGAGAAATGTATACTACGTCGTTCATAGGCAAATAAGTGTACGATTAAGGCAGTGTGGGAAATACATCAGGAGTCTTCGCTTGTTTCATTCGTGTAGTCGCGTTGGTAGTTCGAATGATCGTTGAATACCGTTTCTAATCTACCGATACGATATAATTTCGTCGATCATGCTCGCGCGTGTTTAACGTTTGCGATTCGCATTGGATTCGAGTTGTGTAAATTTTGTGTGAAAAGATTTTAATTAAATTGAATTTGAAATGGTCAAGTCACTTCAATTGAAAGGCTATCACATAGATTGGATTAAAAACCGACTATTTTAACGTAAAAAAACGCTGATTCAAAAAATATTGCGTCGAAGAGATACATATAATACACACTATTCTGACAGATTTTGTTTAATTAAACGTACTATTTTTATGCGTTTCATGAGACTTTTTGAATAACGAAATATGGTATTAATCATTAAATTAAGGAAATCCCGATCTTCTTGAATATTAAATTTAATCGTCTACTGCCTATTATGCTCGATGCTTTATTACGCAGTTATGCAAGCTATGAATTCAAGAAACTTTGTACACAAAGGTTGTGCTGATTTTTCTCGCGTTTTCTCTTTCACAAACTCAATTACCTCTGTGCTAATAATCCCGACCAGCAGGTGGAAGCAAATATAAAGCGTTGTTTCTTCATTCTGTCGTGGACAATATCGTTTCGTTTAATGAAAATAACTTCCTCTCTTATGAACTTTATATTGAATGTCTAGATGTAAAAAATAGAATATTAAAAAAAATTGTTTACCTGCACAAATGCTTTTGTTAAATATCAACAATAAAAGAAGAAGCAATAAGATAGTATCGCTAATTAAAAACAAAATTATAATTGTAATTAAAGACTAAAACAAATTCTAAAATCCTTAATTTTTGCTATTTTTTTCCAAGCTAGTTGCGTATTTTAGAAACTTCCTGTTTTTGCTGGCAACCATTGCTATAAAATCAACTTTTAATTGTCGTGACTTGTTTCTATTGTATAAAGTCGACATTATCGAAAATATCAGAGAAACTGAACCTTTTTAAGTTACGTGTCGCATCAGAGATTAATACATTCGCGATTTATATCCTCGGAATTGCGATTCCAGTCACCGGTGATTTTTTTCTTTATTTTCTTGAGGCAAGAACGTGACAACGTCGGCTTACGGTTCATCACGTGGTTCGATGTTGGTGGCTCGCGTCTTTTAACAGCATTCGTCGTCGTCGTCGACCAATGAGTAATGTCCGGCATAGCGAGCTTTCCGCTAAGGATCTAAGGAGGATTTGTAAGCGCGACCGTGACGGGACCACCGACGACGATCCTTTTGCTCAAAGTCCGATCGTGCATGCGTTTATCTAATTGCCGCGATTATCGTCCGTACAAGGAATTCATTAAGCCGATGCTGTTGGCGATATTCAGTCTGTGTGTGGCGGATGTTATATGAATTCACTCTATCGAGTTTAAATTATTTCCACGATAGTCAGAGAAGGACTGGTATTGAAAACCAATATCAATGGAAATCTGCGATTTTAATCAAATTTTATCACAGAAATTTACCATCAAACTGCATTAATTAAAAATTTAGTGATTTATTTATTAAGAAACATATACAAAAATAATATCTTAAAATGCTATTAAGGAAAATTGTTAACTCGAGAATATTTGGATATTTTTTTGGGGGGATTTTTAATTTTAAAAATATGATTTGATAGCTTTTATGTAAAAAGCGTACTGTGGCGGAAAAATTGAAGTCACGGACAAAGCGGCTAGTATAAAGGGCGAGTTTTAAAGAGACTGCGTCAAATCGTATGCAGACAGTAGCCTACTTGATATTCCATCGAGTGCAGGCGGTGTCTTCGCGCGACTGCAAATCGTGACATTAACGCCCGATCGCTCATTGTTCGTTGACGATGGTGCAGCCTAATATGATCGATTTGTCGTTGGGTCCGCAGAGCGATCGTGAGCCAAATGCGAGCCGACCGGAACGACGACGTCGCGGACAAATTTAGGATCGCGTCGCAGATTTATAGAATAGATTTGCCCCTTTCGTAGATTCACTCGATCACTCCTCGCTGTGTCATGTTCAGAATACAATATTCAACGAAACCGCGTATTTGACGCATGAATTTTCAGTAAAAAAAAATTAACGGCTGAAACATCGAATGGCGAATATGCATGACGATCAAAAATTAGTTTTTTTCCCACGCACGTATGCATTATTTATAAAAAGATAACTGAATCTTTTTTTCTGAATGCAGGTGCGAACTTGATAAAGTTACTTTACAGCAGTGCACTTTATAGCAATAAATGTAATAATATTACTTTAACGCATTGACACCGAATTGACCTTTAGAATATCTTTGTTTTATATTTTTACACTGAGAAAAGTGTACTAAATTTTAATAAATATTTATTTGAATAGTGACCGCGACTAAACATATTTACTTACAGTAAATAAATATATATTTAATAAAAAGAAACGATAGTAAAATTTTAAATTAAATAAATGGTTCTTGTATCAAATACGTTATTTTTACATTTACAAGTAAATATTTAGTTGGCACTATTCAAACAAATAATTTATTTAAAATTTAATATTTTTTTCAGTGCAGTCATAACGAAAAAATATTTCGATATTTTGTTTACAGAGAATTGTATGTTCTATGCGTTTATGTATTTGTTAATTGAACACGAACACTTTCAATATATTGCAGTGAAAATCCAAAGAGAAACAAACGGACACAATTCACGAATGAACGAAATGGGGATATTAGATGGTTTTCTCACGGGAGTGAGATATCTTCACATTGGGTCTAGCAAATGGTTCGGACACTCTGAAACGAGGTATTAGATGTTCGTAAAGTCTCTCTTGGGTCTCACAATTGCACTGCGCTGTAAGTACAGGCTATCTGGCAATGCGATCTTACGAAATCTTTGCTTGCTAGGTTCTTCGCTCTTCTTCGGGATCTTGCTAGTTTACTCACGTTCTCGCGGAACTTGCGCAGGGACGATTTTCATACTGGATGCGCCGAGAGCATTGCAAAACTTGTCGATGCTAGAGTTTCCTGAGAGCTTCTAGTACATTAGAGTTTAATGCGTGAATTTAATATATAGAATGTCAGTGAAGAGAAGTTTGTTAAACTTTGGAAACGCGTTTGACTTAAGTAAATAGAATCATAGATGATTACACACTTTGCTATGATTCTAGTTGACATCAGCAATTAATCAAAAAATCAAGGCAGTAGTGAGTAGATTATATCTTCAGTGACGAACGTTGCTGAAAAAAAAATAAATATTGATGTTAATAAATTTTAATAAGCGCGAAGGATAATCTATTATTAATTTTAGCAAATGTGCTGTTGTTGTTTCAGTGTTATTTTAAAGACGTGTAAAATCACCTGTTGTTCTTTTCAAAAATGACTCGCTGTGTTTCCAAACCAGATGTATGTAATTTAGATCTCGAGTGTGATACGAGATTGTTTGTTTGCTCCAACTTGATCTTGTAAATTGCGAGACTTATGAATGCTCGAAGCACAGCAATCTGCCAAGTGGCTAATTATGAGATTTGTGGGAATTTGCGAGTACCAACGTTGTAAATTTCTTACTTGGCATGGAATAGACAAATCGTAGCGTCGCGCTTAATCCTCCACAGTAATTAGAGGCCTCTCACCGATGCTCTGCTCGGGAATCTGGAGATGGTAACAGTTCGTTCGTAGATTTACTAACATGTTTTAGCTGCACTCCGTACTCCGAAGTCTCATCGAGAAACCGTGATCCATTTGTCAAACATTTCTCTCTTGTTAAATTCATTCACGAATGTCGATTATCTCTGCATTAATCTAATTGGACTTTACAATGTACCTTAGTTTCTTTTTGTCTTCACTTGATTCATGAATTCATTACTTGTTTGTTATATTATACTATTGTGATTAAAAAGAAAATTGAGATTTTTAAAAATTTTCGCTTTGTATTTGCTCGCGACAATTTCTTTTATTACTATTACATCATTATTTGAAATTGTTCAATTGCTTCTTCATTACGTGAATCATGGCGGTGAGTAAGCAACAATCACACACGCGACAGTCGGAGAGGCTGTAAACGGTAATAGGTGTAAAACACGTTGGCCAAATGAAATTGTACATCGGCGTCAGGAGTTGTTTACGAGCTGGATTGATCGCGTGACATACGGTAACTCTCGGTAACCGTAACTATCACGCTCGTCGCTATTTCCGATGTCCTGCGCGAGCGAGCGATTGCGAAAGTCAGCATTCAATTATAATCGAATCATCTTTGGGTTGGACCGGGGCGGACGATGCATCACATGCATGCCACGTACACAGCGCGATATAGATGAATTATTGTTTTCTATTGTGCGCCCATATATACATGCACGCTACCGATTTAATAGAACGATTGTGTCCATATGGCCCTTAAACCCCCCCCCCCCCTTCCATGTACGATAAATTATTATTAATATTAAATATTATCGCGATTGCCGCGATATTTCAAAAGTTCAACATTTCTAATTTTTTTCCTCATTGCATGAGATATTGCAAGAAAGCCAGTTATCGAAGAGACTGAGAAGCGATTCAGTATCAGGTAGTTTCCTGCCTTAATAAAGTGAACTGCAATATTCACAAAACGTTGGCATTTAATGAGGTATCCACGGAAATAACTCGCAAACCATGTAGCTCTTTTCAAGAGAAAGCTAGTTATTTTTTTATGCCGTTTTTACGTGATGAGCAACAAAGGATCTTTAACTTGGGGATTAAAAAATTAGTCCCTGGAGTTATCGCGATACTGTAAATTGAATTTACTTCTTGTATCCAGTTTCCCATCATCTTCATCCATTAGTCGATCAAGCTTCGGAGAGGGATTGCGGGGGCTCAAGTGGATAATACTCCAGAGGGAAAAACCGGAAGCGATGGTGGGAGCATCTATTCGATGCGCCGTTAATACAGCCGTTTATATATGGCAGAGAGCCGAGTACATTGAATCGTTACCCAGGGAATCGTCGCGAGAGGATGCAATTCCCTCGCGGCTGGCTGCGCGTTCGGTGTCGTTAATACCGAACTAATCTAACTTCGCGCCGTTAGGGCGATAAACAATGTTACCTCGGAGCTGCGCTATCGTAGGCGATGCAGCCAGCCCAGCCGGTCGTTCGATCAGCCACGAGCTGAATCGTATGTGGCAGGGCGTGGGTGGTCGAATTTATTGGTCACTTGAGATAATTGGCACGTATCATCCGCCAGTCTCGATTGCGGATTCGAACACGGGCTGATCACGCAATCGGTGTGTATCGCGAGTAAATATCCGCGTCTCCGTGGAAGTAATTAGAAATTAGAAACTCGAGAGCGAAGCACAACCACCTTCGGCGACGGTAAACCAGTAATCCAGCATTTCCTATTTCTGCCTAGTGGTAGAAATACGATGTATTGAGTATATTTGGTAGATCCTGGTAAATATGCTAATTTTATGCAAGCAGTAACCGCGTAATAGTTGCAGTAGCGTCGTCTTCATCGCTTTTGAGGTGTATTACACCTAAATAGCACATTTAGCAGTTATCCTTACGCTATTCCACGAAATAGAATTACTGTTCATTATTAATCACGTGGAAAGGTAGTTATTAACATGAGGAAATTAATTCAAACGTGCTTTCTCACTCTTTGAATTCAAAATATTTTTGTAAGGAAATTAAAAATTGCCAGTTAAAAAAAGTATATGTATATATATATAGAGTTTGGCGATATTGAAAAGTGTTTTTTATTTCCTTCATTCAGATCTTTTTAATTTGGTTTTAGGTATCTGACACATTTAGTCGGTTTAATTACCGAGAACATCCGATTGCAAGTTCTCTACTGGCGCTTTCCCGTCAAAAAGTAGAGACCAGTTTTAGCTCTCTCAGCACTTGCAAAACTTTTTAATGGTTAATTACGACAGTATTCCGGTCGAATAAGTGCAACGAGCAGCTAGACGATAGCCAAACTTAGTTTTGTTTTGCGGTAATAGTCGATGCATCCTCGACTGTGGTAACCTGATTGCATAAAGAGTAGGTCTTTACTTGGCTAAACGGAGAATCCTGTTGAGAGGAAGCTTTCGGTCGTGGTCGATTCTAACTTACAGCATTATTCGATATCAAAACAGCTTTCATGTTGGAAGATTACATGGAAATGTTTCTTTTATAATACTTTTATCCGCGAATAATTTGTATCTTCAATAAGAATGGGATTTAAAGATTGAAGCAAATTTTATAGGCAATTGAGATTTAGGAATTATTAACAAAAATTTGTTAAATATTGTTTTTTTCTTAACAGAAAAGATATTTTATTGTTATTTTACGCGCTATTAGTTAAAAGATTCTAAATTTTTTTTAATGTTGAGATCACAAGTTTTAAATATGATCTATAATGATAATATTTTTATATCTATTATTTTTTTAAATATAATTTAATTAATTAATTAAATGTTTGATAATTTAATATTTTTTAATCGTAAATATTCGATTATCTAGTTCGTTTTGATTCGAAAGAAAGATGGGGCGTAAATAAATTTACAGAATATGGACGATTATGACGTGTTATTTATACATGTTTATTATTTATACATGCATAATTAATAATTTTTAATATAATTTTAACAGAGAATAGAATATAATTTTAACATAGCTCTCTTTTATTGATTTTTTTCTTACAAATTCGAATTAATATTCCAACTGCGCTACTACAATAAAATACCTGATAAAATACGGTATATGATTTATTTTCTTTTTTTCATCATTTTACAATGAATTGCTGTATTAATTTTACGATATGGCTAAACAAGAGAAATCGGTGGTACAGTATTTGGAAGCACTCAATCGCATTGAAACAGCATGGAAACAGCGTTTGAGCGGTAAAACGTGACCTGTTTATCTATTCGTAATTGTGCGTGTTAATGCATTCACGTCGTTTGATATTTGCAGGAAACGTCAAATGATGAACCATTGATTTTACCATATCGAACATATTACTAAACCGCTTTGACACTTTGACGTACTTTTAGTATCAGAGAGTCAAAACGATCTGATTGCTAACGAGTATTTTCGCATCGCGCACATCATGGTTTCATAAATAATCTTTTTTACCGCGATTTCTATTTTATTTCATCACACACGTTTATATTTTACAAACAACGTAAATCCGATCGTGTATAATCTACAGATAATGTGAAAATTTAATAGTGCAACTGAAACATAATTGCCTCATGGGTATACTTCATTTCGAACATTAATTTTTTCTGTCCATTGAAATTGCGAATACCATACCGGATGCTTTATTATCATTTAAACAGTGTCTGACTGATAGCACTTCAACAGTTTTCAGACAGAAAATTAAAATTGTTTTTAAATATAAAATTTATTGCATTTTTCAATTTCACATTGATATTGTTTTATATTCTTGTTTGTGGTATACTGTTTTAAATTATAGTTAGAATATATTTTTTTTAAGCATAATTTGTAACATATTAATACAATTTATATAATACATTTTATTTCAATGCATTATTGTCGCTTAAGGAGAGAAGATGAAAATTGGGTATCACGTCTGAGGATTAATATTGACGCTTCGATACGCATCAGTATTACCTCGAACGTAACGTTCGAGGTGTGCGATGTATTCGTGTTACCATTTGAGGTGTACCAGAGGCATGGCTTGAAATTGACCGTGGGGTTTATGCGCGTAATGAAATTCTGATGGAACTCTACGCGACGCAGCCAATCGACATTTTGCGGTCTGCTCGACCGCTCGACCGGAAATTCGCTGTCCGCCATCTTCGAGCTGGACGTGTCCAAGTGCCAAGCTTGGCACACATTCAGAGGCGGTTTTATTAACCCTTTCTTATCGCGTGTAGCTATAGATTGAACGCATCGAAATGGAGTGAGCCGTCAAAATGTCGCTGGACCAACGGAAGAGTAATTAAAGAGGGACAGTTGAGATATATATAGATATCTATCTGTTGTATTCATTTATAAGCTTATTTTAGATACACATAAATTGCCTATGTTTATAAAATATTTTATATTTTTGAATTTTATTATAATATATATTGCAATTTATTAATTGATATGAGAAAACAACGTTTTATGAAAGAAATTTTTTCCCGTTAGGGAGAATTTTGAAATTGAGAATAATCTAATATATTGTACTTTTCGTGTCTTTAATTTTGAGCGATTTAGAGAAAGATTAATTATTATTCAACATTATAGATATTGTACAAAAAATGTTTGAAATTGTACCACAGTTTAAACATTTAATTATTTATAAATTTATCTTTCGTGAGAGATTGATTATTATGGCAATCCCATATAATCTGATCGTTTCAAAACGACCTACGTAAATCAACTTAACACCGTAATTACCTGCCATAAATCATACATTAAGTAATAAGTATCGGCAATATTTTTTTGGTTAACGTATTTCGTGTAATTATTAATAATATAATCTCTGAATTAAACATAATTCATCGCTGTCTTATCATTTGCTATGGACACAGGCCGATGGTTAATCAATATCAATCAGGTGATTCATCAAACGAAGGAAAATCAGGATTTTGATGGATGTGTATGTCGTGGTTTTATACTAAGAAAGTTTCTTTCGAAGTTGTAGCGAAGCAATTTTGATTTTGATGCTCACGTAAATGGTTTTTTTCGTCAACCTGAATTATCTGACCACGACTGGCCGTATATCAACATGAATAGTTAACAATGCTTTCTGTAGCTGAAATAAATATTAGGTTTATCGCATTGTATACACAGCTCTTCTAATAATTAATTTAATAAATTGTGATTATTTTATCACAATTTATCACAATATTACTATATTTTCTAATCATAGCTGTTCAATATTTAATACATTTATTATGTATATGATAATACATAATATTATTATAATTATTATATCGATTTTATATTAATAATGTGCAATTTTTTATTATTGTTTATGCATTTTACATTTAACATAACTTTGTTAAATTGATATTGAATGTAAATACAACACTTCTGACAATTTTTATCGTAACAAATTCCATCACATACAACGTTAAATTTATGATATTTTCAAGACAAAATTTTTGCAATAAAAATATTTTTATGACAAAATTCTTTAACATTTATATGTTAGAAGTCAAGCATTAACTTTTTCCACTTGCATTTAATATTCTCCATTTGAGAATAAATTACATTTCTGACTTTTATATAAAAGTACTGATTGACACAAAACATATTGCAATGTCGTGAAGGCAAGAGACGGCAAGAGATTGCGTATTTGGATGTAAAATTTCAAAATACATTTTTCAATGGGAAATAGAAATTTATTAAAACTACATTTTTCAAGAAAATCATGGCTATTTTGAATTGATGGCAAATATTACTTCACTTTTGAATTCGATTCGAAGCGACCATTTAATTCCAGTGAACTTAAATAAGTAAAGATACTCGAATTTGTTTAGCATTGAACAAAGCACTGAAAATAATGCACCACACAAAGTGACTGATGACGGCTTTTGTTGTGCGACACGAATTTGACATTGCGCCGTATATGGAATGCTATGTAAAGGATCGTCAGAAAATGTCTGCAGTCAATATTCGCGTCGCATCGTGAAGTACCCATCACCGCCGCAGTGTATCGACTGTTCGACGTTGAAGTGTATGACAGTCGATAAACCGACGAGCCGCTTCCTCGCCAATTGTTCGCGTCGGAGGGCACGAAATTAGTTTCGCCGGACAGAACGTCCGCAGAACGCGTAGCGCGAAGCCCATTCTTTTTTCCCCTCGAAGTCATTTTATTTGTCAAAAATATTTTATTGTCCGTTTTGTTTGTTCGCAGTCGCTCGCTTTTAAAACTGAAATCCAACACGCAAACTGTCGCCCTTTGTACCCTAATTGAATCGAGTGCGGGTGGCCTCTGTGCCATGGACGCGTCAGGTTTTGCGTTCGTCTACGCATGAAATTTGAATTTCTATATCGGATCCCGAGGCTGTTTCCGGCCTTTTCGCCAATATGACCTTGTACAATCCTTCGATGGTCAGCGGTCGTAAATGGAAATAACACAGAAATTTAATCCAAGTGAACGATGACGATAAGCATCTGATTTTTTCTCGGGAGAGTTTTTGTTGATATCTGATTGCGTGATACCTGTCTGTGCTATGAAATCATTAGGACGCCTATTTTTTTGTGTATTATCGACGAATTCGCAGTTTCCGACGTTGAGGGTGCTGCAAATTTAATGACATTTTCCTTCGCTCGGCTTTCAGTTTGGTGCTTTCACGTGCGTCACTACGCTTACATAATTTAATGTTCTATTCGATTGTGCTCTGTGGATAAGCATGACTTAACAGGATTCCCATTTGCGTTTAAAATTACGTTTTTACAACGGCGCTTATTTAGCTACGTAATATATTTACGCAACAAGATGCTTATTGAATTTTTATGCAGAATTATATTTTGGTCAAAGTTATTTCATTAATTTTTTATGTACGGAGTAGGACTGGGGACATCTACACGTTTATCTTGGATTTGGTGTGTGTTACGAAAAAATATGCTTTATAAACATTAATATCATTTTGAGATCTTTTACTGAAAGATATTATAAATGTTAATGCGAAATTATTATGTAATTAACGGTGTTAATAACTGACGGTGTATTAATCCTCAGCAAGTTGTTATCCTACTCGGGACAATAACCTCGCGGGAGGTATTGATTTTCACAGAAGCCTAAGTCCGTATATAGGCACAACCGGTCGCAAATATCATAAATTATAGCAAATGTCAAATGATTTGATGGAGACGTTGAATGGAAACCGACGAGCTTCTCTCATTCTGTCATTCTGATGCTGCATACAATTTGAGATTCAATACTTTCCTTCGTTTTGTTCTTTTTACTTTTTACTTTTTCTTTTTACGAAGAGAATATGAAAGACTAGTTCCGCACGCGCAAAGTATATCCTTTGTGTCAAGTTCTGTTTTGAGTACTTACAAATTTTGCTTTTACTTTAATTGTAAGAGATAAGTAATTGACAAGTACATGGCGCTAACATATGTGCAATGTTTATCATACGGATACTTTCAAATTTAATAAATTATTAAGTTGTATTCTGTCTGATGATAAGTTCTTTATGCAGCTTAAATTTGCGTGAAACTTGGACAAGTTGATCAGTCCTTGTTATATGCATCGATAATTTACTCGTGCTTTTGTTGTGCCATTTTCTTGAAAAATATATAGATACATGTTATCAGCAATCGCTAGTGACAAGCGACATCGATGGAATAATCGACAGGCCCAACCTCATTAAAGAATCCGTGTTGTGCGCACTAATTAATTACGCCGCCAACGTCGATCTTCAATCTCGTTTCTTGACAATTTCGCTAATTAAGTACGTGCTCTACGTTGGGAAGTTACCATTCAGTGCACTTCAATCTTGCAGCCAGCGGTGAAATCGCGTGTGTATGTACGTATACGAGTGTACGAATTTTCGAAATAAAACGTGCGCATGCATGTGTGATGATTGGAACTGGCGCGCATGTATATATGACAATGGTTTTGAAAATTAACTCTGGTATTAATAAAGCATGGATAGTGGGGTTTATGCCCTTTATACAATCCATACTTATTGTTGATATTAACTCTATGCGGTCGTAAACCGTAATAATTTAATAGGATAGTAATTTAAATAATTTGAATATTCCATTTTAACCACAAAAGGAAGGGGAGATTATATTAAAATGTACAGAAAATAAAAATCTTGAAGTCAAATTATACAAATTATATATAATTTTTTATTTTTTATATAATATTGTATATACAAAAAAAAGTGTTCGTGGAAATTGGTACAATCGGGAAGGAGTGATTTTTCATGTAACAGTAAATCGAAAATATAGAACAAAATTTTTTTCGCACAGAGCTCTGTTATCGGAAAAATCGAGTCTGTGAATGTCGGTTTTTTCTCATTGATAGTAGTAAAAAAAAACAATACCGAACGTTTCGAAATTGCTGCAAAATTTCGTACGGTATCTTTTGGCACATGTTTTCGCCACAATGTACTCGACGATCGCAGTTCCGTTCGATGGCGATCAATGATCGCACCGCAGGCGTTACTTAATTATGTGCTTCGCGTGTAGTTGAGCGCTTAGCTCGACGGCAGCAAATGGCCGATCGGCAATATAAATATCCATTCATGAGAGTGGTCAACCGACCTCGCGAATGCAATGCGTTTATCAACCGTAATCTTTCTCATGGTGCATTCGCCGGTCGAGCAAGCCGGTTACGTAACTCACGGCACGCCTGAATGAACATACTCTCGGTACTCCGGAAAACGATTCTTACGTTAAATAGTAGGAATGACACTCGAATTGACAGAAAGAAGAAAAAGGAGCGGACAGCAAAATTAGACATTTATATTTTTCAATTCATAATTATACATATTTTATATATCTTAAAATTGGCGTGTCACGCTTTTTTGAAGCCTCTATTCGTTGAGGCAGTTAAAGTAATCCGAAAATGGTGAATTTTGGTAACAAGGAATTTTCGGGGACGCTCTTTTAAAAACATGGTACAAATTATGATAATTAAAAAAGACTTATCCAATATGGCGGACGGAAAAGATGCGAAAATCTTAAAGGTTTTCCGATTTCGGCGAAATTTGGATTAAGGGGGCTTACGCGGACGCTGATTTCGAATCCGTGATCAAAATTAGGAAAATCCAAATGGTTGATCCAAAATGGCGGACGGAAAGTGTTGCGAAATACATAAAAATTTAAAAATTTCGGCGAAATTTGAATTAAGGGGGCTTATCGAATCTGTGATCAAAATTAGGAAATTCCAAATGGTTAATCCAAAATGGTGGACGAAAGTGTTACGAAATACATAAAAATTTAAAAATTTTAGCGAAATTAGGTAAATGGGGGTTACCGCGAACGCTGATTTTGATTCCGTGTTCCAAATTTTTAAATTCAATATGGCAGACGGAAATGTTGCGGAAGCTTAATCGACTATGCTTTGGTGTAAATTTTGTAAGAGAAAATTATATGGTCGTTCAAAAAAAAAAGAATCGCGCTCGTAGCGCTCTATGTAGTTGGCACCCCTAAATGCGAATATTGGTAATATCATTATTGCATTCGTTTGTCCACTGTTTGTCCACGTTTGTCCACCCGTTATTTTCTTTGGTCCACCTCGCAAAAAAAGGTTATACACAAAAAAAAATTGTAACATCCCCAAGTGATAATTTTTCATAATTATGTACGGGTATCGTTTGTCCACAACGCGCACGTGATTGTCCACCCATTATTTTCATTTGTCCACCCTATTTTTATTATATTTTTCGTAATAATGTAAAATAATCACTTGGGGGTGTTACAAT